>NC_060906.1:3602193-3654250 GCF_014805685.1 Silurus meridionalis | reverse complement strand
GTATATGTGAGAGTGTGTTTGTGTATGTGTGTATGTGTGTGTGTGTGTGTGTGTGTGTGTGTGTGTGTGTGTTGGAGTGAGGGAGTGAGAGAAATGTGTGAGAGATTTATTTTAGATTTTAAAAATATTTTATTAAAATAAATCTTTCACAGGTACAGTCAACGAAAACAAAAAAAAAAGGAAAAACATTAGTTACTGAACACAGACCATCATCACAGTACCATTCAATAACAAAAGTGTCCACTGTATTCATTAGGTTATGGAGGTTAAAATCAACAATAATTCTGGCTTTTATCATGTTTTAAAGATGGATACAATTTCATGTTCAGCTTTCTGTTGCATTCCTGCTGATGTACACAGCGAGTTTTGTTTCACCTACAATAAAATTAATCAGTTGACAATAAATTTCTGTTTCACAGTGTACTTAAAACCAGAAACAAAACATTGCTTTGTAAAGATCCGCCCCCCCGGGCAGATCGGATCACAACCTAGTTCATCTCCTACCTGTGTACAAACCCCTTGTATGCAGGCAACCAGCTAACTCCCGCACAGTGAGGACATGGTCTGATGAGACCAGTGAGGCTCTGAAAGACTGTTTTAAAACAACTATGTGGGAGAAATTGTGCAATCCACATGGGAGGATATTGACAATCTAACAGACTGTATCACTGACTACATCAACTTGTGTGTGGAGAATACTGTACCCACCAGGACTGTACTGTGTTTTCCCAACAACAAACCATGGATCAAACCTGATATAAAGACTATCCTTAAAGAGAAGAAGAGGGTGTTTAAATCAGGAAACATGGAAGAGCTGAAAACTGTCCAGAGAGAACTGAAAAAGAAGTTCAGGAAGGAAAAGCATGCTACAGGAGGAAGATAAAGGAGGATGGAGGTGCAGACCAGCTGTGCAGGATGTTGCTGTACATGTATGACCTGAGCCTGAAGCTGGGGAGGGTGCCACAGCTATGGAAAACATCCTGCATGGTGCTTGTACCAAAGACTACCGACCAGTAGCACTTACCTCGCATCTAATGAAGATATTGGAGAAACTGGTGTGCAATCCATTAATGGATCCACTTCAGTTTGTCTACCAACCTGGCATTAGAGTGAAAGTCGCAGTCATCTTCCTCCTAAATCGGGCTTTTTCACACCTGGAAAAGGCTGGGAGCATTGTGAGAGTCATGTTTTTTGACTTCTCTAGCACTTTTAACACCATCCAACCTGCGCTCCTGAGGGATAAGATGGTGTAAATGGGAATGGACCACCATCTGTCTGCCTGGATACTGGACTACCTCACAGCCCAAAACAGTATGTGAGGACTCGTGACTGTGAGTCTGACATGATTGTCTGCAACACTGGAGGCCTGCAGGGAACGGTTCTAGCCCCGTTTCTCTTCACCATCTACACTGCAGACTTCATGTTTAGCTCAGCATCCTGTTACCTACAGAAGTTCTCTGATGACTCTGCCATCGTCGGTCTGATCACGGATGATGATGACAGGGAGTAGACCCTGGATGCTGACACCACCACCACCAGCCTTCGAGGTCTCGACCGAGAACCGCTTCATCTCTCGTCCGGCATGTCCGCGCTAATGAAGCCAAAGATAAGGTGCACACTCGCTGTTTTCCTGGTTCTCGTGTTCTCGATGTCGCTGCACAGGTACCCGCGATCCTGAACGAGAACTTCGGAGCAGTTGTTCTTCATGCTGGAACGAACGACACCCGGCTGAGGCAAACAAAGATCTTAAAGAGCGATTTCAGGATCCTGGTGGAGACAGTACGCAGCACATCACCCACAACGAGGATCATATTGTCAGGACCTCTTCCCACTTACCAGCGAGGGGCTGAGAAGTTTAGTAGACTCCATGCACTAAATGAATGGTTACAGTCATGGTGTCGAGAGCACACACTTCTCTTTGTTAATTATTTCATCATAGAAGGAGGCAAAGTTATTAGCAGTCAGGGAGGATGGAGCAGGTGTGGCAGGGGGGTTAAGTGATGAAGAGAAGATGTTGTGGAGCTTACGAGGATCTTGTGCAGAGGCCTCAAGCTTTTTTTGTAAAAGGCAGTTTTAGCAGAAGTCACAACCAAAGAAAATTTGGCCAGGATTGCGCGGCAAGATTTACTTACACCATCACACTCACATCACTTAACATTACACTAACATCACTGACCATCACACACATCACTAACCATCACACACATCACTGACCATCACACATACATTACTAACCATCACACCCATCACTGACCATCACACACACATTACTAACCATCACACCCATCACTGACCATCACACCCATCACTGACCACCACACGTACATCACGGACCACCACACACACATTACTAACATCACACTCATCACTGACCATGACACACTCATCACTGACCATTACACACTTACTGACCATCACACACGCATCACTGACCATCACACTCACATCACTGACCATCACACTCACATCACTGACCATTACACACTCATCACTGACCATCACACTCATCACTGACCATCACACTCACATCACTGACCATCACACTCACATCACTGACCATCACACTCACATCACTGACCATCACACTCACATCACTGACCAAGAGAGAGAAAAGGAGAAACATGTAAAGTGAGATGTTTGAAAACTGAATGTGGAGTAAAAGAAGCTGTAGGTTCTTCAGCTCCAGACAGTATCTTCAGGTGTTAATCTACTGGAAATACAGATTTAATGCTGCAGGTTTAATTGGACTTTTGAGCTGCAATAAAATTCACAACAGCTCAATTCTACACTGAGGGAATTTTGTAGCTTGTTAGATATTAGATCATCTTCTCTTTCTTCATTATTCTGCCTCGTCACATTCACATTTATATCAAGACTTTTCTACATTTATTAGATATTAGAAACTAAAACAATACAAAAGTCAATAAAAAGTCATGATTATAAAAAGATACAAATTAAATCAAGACTAATTTAAACTAACAAACAAAAGTAAAAAACTAAAACTATAAAGAGATGATCTTACCACAGTGTCTCCAGTTTACAGTGAGGATACTCCAGTACAGCAGAGAGAAACTTCACTCCTGAGTCTCCTACTTTACTGCCAGACAGATTCAGATCTCTCAGGTGTGAGGGGTTTGATCTCAGAGCTGAAGCGAGAGCAGCACAGCCTTCATCTGATACTCCACAATCACACAACCTGCAGATACACAATGACACACACTTCACTCTCTCAGTTTCTACACATTCTTTGTGTGCTTTAAAATGAATGGGGTGGATGGAAGGATGAATGGATGGATGAATAGATGGATGGATGTATGTATGGATGGATGGTAGCAGAAATATAAACAATAGATTGTGTAAATGAGAGAATTCAGATAAATAAACTGAATATTGAAACAGTTTATTCAGTGACAAGAACAAGTCTGTTTATTAAATAGACTTGTAAGTCTTCCACTTAAGGATTATAGAGGCCACTGTGCTCTTAGGAAACTTAAATGCAGCAGAAATTTTTTTGTAACCTTGGCCAGATCTGTGCCTTGCCACAATTCTGTCTCTGAGCTCTTCAGGCAGTTCCTTTTTACCTCATGATTCTCATTTGCTCTGACATGCATTGAAATCTGTAAGGTCTTATATAGACAGGTGTGTGGCTTTCCTAATCAAGTCCAATCAGTATAATCAAACACAGCTGGACTCAAATAAAGGTGTAGAACCATCTCAAGGATGATCAGAAGAAATGGATAGCACCGGAGTTAAATATATGAGTGTCACAGCAAAGCATCTGAATACTCAACCATGTGATATTTCAGTTTTTCTTTTTTAATAAATCTGCAACAATGTCAACAATTCTGTGTTTTTTTGTCAATATGGGGAGCTATGTGTACATTAATGAGGAAGAAAAATTGTACATGGTATTATCTCCGTGAACTCTTTTATTTCTGTTTTAAACCCAGAAATAACACCTGACTGTCCTTTTTGTTCACAGAGAGAAACAGTTAAACCTGACTGTCCTTTTTGTTCACAGAGAGAAACAGTTTTTCTCTCTGTGAACAAAAAGGACAGTCAGGTGTAACATCAGGGTTTAAAACAGAAATAAAAGAGTTCACAGAGATAATACCATGTAAAATCCTCCACTGGAGGTCGGCAGTTCTTTTTGGTAAATGTGGTTTGTACAGTGTCTCCACTCTGGTTTAATATCAGCATTAAAACCGTGAACATTTCTCCATGGGGTGTCTACCCTCCCACTCAGCTTTTTCTTATTCAGAACCTTCACACATGCTCTGTAGAGCAGCTTCCCCGACACTGACCCAAAGTCCATCTCCCTTTACCCGGCTCTCCAGGAGGGGCCTCACACCTGTCGAGGTCAGGAGTGATGTTCAGCTGGGGAAAGGGTTCATCCTCTGCAGGACCAGCCTCTTTGTGATAATAGTCCTTTGGCTGAACACGCTCCTCTGATGTTATTGCAGATCTCCAGCGGTGTAGGATCTGATTGACAACACGCAGGGACCTCAGTCCCATACACACTGCCAGGTCCTCTTCCCTCAACAAGTCTGACCCTGTGATGTTCACAAGCTCCTGGAGCGTCACGATTCCCGAGGAGATCTGGTCAGCGCAGGAACGGTCACACTGGAGATGTCTAGTCACCCGCCGTACACCAGAGGCTTCAACTTTGGTAATAATCCACTGGCTGCTGCTCTCCATACTAAGTCTATGGATGCAGCGAGGAGTCTCTGGATGAACTGGAGGAGGAATGCTGCAGCTCTGCTGGACCGCTGGACCAGCCCGTGCCCTCCTTCCATTTTTGGCAGATGAAGAACACTCTGAAAAATCCAGTGTAGTTTGTCCCAGAAGAAATCCACCAGCAGGGCCTGGATGTTCCCCAGCAGGTTCGGTGGAGGATCGACGCAGACTTGCTTGTGCCAGAGGGACGATGCGACGAGGTTGTTGATGACCAGCATTCGCCCCCTGTAGGACATCTTTGGGACCAACCATCTTTACCTGTTCAGTCTGCCTTTCACATGCTCTACAGAACCTTCACAGTTTTTATCTAAAAACCCACTGTTTCCCAGGTAGACACCCAAGAATTTAAAACCACCTCTTTTCCATGCCAAGCCTCCTGGCAGTGAAGGTTGCCCACCTCCCCACTCCCCAACTAAAATGGCTTTGCTTTTACCCCAGTTGACCTTGGCAGAAGATAAAAGCTGAAAGTCCCTCAAAATGTCAGTTAAAAACTTCGCAACATCTTGTGTGTTTATCAGGACTACCAAGTCATCTGCGTAAGCTGACAAGCAAATGGGGACATGAACATTTGGAATATTAAAACCAGAGAGATGACTCCTTAACTCATTTAAAAGAGGTTTAATCGCCAGAGAGTACAACATACCTGAGAGGGAACAGCCCTGCCTGATCCCTCTGTTCACTCTAAAAGGAGCACATAAACCACCGTTGACCTTCAGTACACTCTTAATTTCACTGTACAGCACCCTGATCATAGCTATGAACCCAGGGTTGAACCCAGAGCTTTCCAGCATCTTCCACAAGTATTCATGCTCAACCTGGTCAAAAGCCTTTTCCTGGTCTAGGAGAATCAGACCAGTCTTTAAACCCAATAGCCTGGAGACGTCCAAAATGTCACGAATTAGGTATATATTGTCAAATATCGACCTGGCGCTAGTTCTTCAGCTGGGTCAGGTCTTCCTTATTTGGCAGCAGGGTCAAGACGGCTTTCCTGCAGCTTGACGAGAGCTGAGCACCTTTCACACTCTCCCTTAGAAACTCCAGCACGTCCTGCCCTATAACTGTCCAGAATACCTTAAAGAACTCGACAGGGAGACCATCTATTCCCGGCGCCCACCCATTCTTCATGCTTTGGAGAGCCTCCTGAAGCTCAGACAGTGACAGCTCCCTGTTCAACTCTCTGGCCACTGACTCTGTGAGCTTAGGCAGGTCTTTAAGGAAGCTCTCTTCCACCTCCTGTGCCCCTGACCTCTCACTGCTATACAGCTTCGAACAGAAGCTGAATGTCTGCTGGCGAATTTCAAAAGGCTCTGATACGAGATCCCCTGATTCTTTTCGCACAGCATGCATAAATCTTTTCTGTCCATTCTTTTGCTCTAAACTGAAGAAGAAATTAGAAGGAGCATCCTTCTCATTGGCGCTTTTAAAGCATGAGTGGACCAGCGTACTGCAGTGTCTGCAGAGATCTGGCAATGTCTCTTGCGACATTGAGAGTGTACTGTTCACACAAAATTTTAATTTGTGCCTTTCTCTCATCCAGCCACTGCTGTAGGGAGTTAAAAGCTGCCTTTTCACGTTAAAACAATTTCTTAAAAAATTATCCTCTAAAATTAGCATCCTCTAAAAATGCAGTGTTAAAATGCCAGTAGGTGCTCTTAGGTTTAATATTATTTTTACTGATTGTGCACTGAACCATACAGTGGTCTGAGATGTCTACAGGAAAAATAAAACATCTTGTAAAAAAAAAAAGTCAGTTAATGCTAATAATAAAATCGACCTAATCACACCAGGGAGAGCGTGTTGTCTATGCTGTGGGCCCATGTGTACTGCCTCTGTTTTTTATTGAAATTTCTCCATATGTCACAGAGATCGTGGGTCTCCACCAACTCCCACAGGCTCTTACGGGAAGCTACATAAAAAATTGCAAATAAAAAGCAGGGCAACACCACGACTAAGTGATGTGTTATGGCTTAAAATCACCACCCCATCCCACTCCTTCACCCAGTCAGCAGCATTACTGCCGTTGCTGTGGGTCTCCTGCAGCATAACATCATCAACACGTTTCTGTATTATAAGCTTATAAAGCTTTGCTCGCTTTCCATAATCCCTTGCTCGGTTAAAATTAAGACTCGCAACTTAAAACCCGTTCATTATGAAATGAAATAAAAGTAAAACAAACAAATGCTAAAAGAAATAAAAATAAAACACCACACACATTGACCTTCGTTATCAGCTTTTTCATTCTTAAGATTTCCTGATCTGTAAAAGCTCCTTCTCTTCTAAAGTGCTTTATATCGTTGACAAACTGCTTGCGGTCCGGGAAAAACTCCTCGACTTATACATTCTTTTGTCACTTGGTGGATCTTAAAAACTCTTTAATGTCCTCAGCACTATATAATACATTCAACGGTTCTTCCTGAGAGTCTTGATCAAAAATTGAATCACACATTGTGTCTTCACTGTCTGATTCAGGTTCCTCCACCTTTACATCTTTCTACCTCGCTTCTTCCTTTTAGTCGGCACCTTAAACTGGGGCTCGTCTTCCATCTCCACATCTCCCCCGTCCCAGTCACTACACCAGTGCAAGGGGACGGGGGAGATGTGGAGATGGAAGACGAGCCGCCACACTCACAAGTCCCCCATGCATGCGCAGAAAGAAAAAGAGAGTGTGAGTGTGTGTGTGTGTGTGTGTGTGTGTGTGTGTGTGTGTGAGTTTGTGGTCAATCAACACTAATTTAACATGTTAGCCTTCGACACAGATTTTGGGACTCACAGCTGAAATGCGCTACCTAAATTTAAATGTTAACAGTTCCTGATAAAAGCGGGCTTCATACCCAATTTAAATATCTCTGAAAAGAAGACACTTTGAGCTTTACTGTCCACTATTCACTGCTGATATTGTTTAAAAAAATAATAAGTTATAGATGTACTGTAGAAAAAAATTCCTAAACATTTTTTTCTTTTCATATATAAATACATGAAATCTGTCCTATAGCAATCCGGAAAAGTAATGGATTAAAGCCACATTCCTACAAACATTTATCTGAGACTATGTCTGTTTCGTCCCTCCCCACCCAAATTTTAGGACTCACAACTGAAAACACGTCCCTAACTTTAAATGTTAACAGTTCCTGATAAAAATGCGCTACATACACAATTTAATTATTTTTGGAAAGAAGACACTTTGAGCTTTACTGTCCATCATCAAAGTTGATATTGCTCAAAAAGATATTAAGTTATAGATGATGAAGTGCCATAGATATACATTTCCTGCATTGAACATTATTTTTATTTCATATATAAATACATGAAATCAGTACTGGAGCAATCCAGAAAAGTACTGGGTTGAAAGTCACATGTCTCATGAGTTTATATTTCAAAAAAATATGAAGATTTTCATAACAAATGAGATTCCTACAAACATTTATCTGAGACTATGTCTGTTTCGTCCCTCCCACCCAAATTTTAGGACTCACAACTGAAAACACGTCCCTAACTTTAAATGTTAACAGTTCCTGATAAAATGCGCTACATACACAATTTAATTATTTTTGGAAAGAAGACACTTTGAGCTTTACTGTCCATCATCAAAGTTGATATTGCTCAAAAGATATTAAGTTATAGATGATGAAGTGCCATAGATATACATTTCCTGCATTGAACATTATTTTTATTTCATATATAAATACATGAAATCAGTACTGGAGCAATCCAGAAAAGTACTGGGTTGAAAGTCACATGTCTCATGAGTTTATATTTCAAAAAATATGAAGATTTTCATAACAAATGAGATTCCTACAAACATTTATCTGTGACTATGTCTGTTTCGTCCCTCCCACCCAAATTTTAGGACTCACAACTGAAAACACGTCCCTAACTTTAAATGTTAACAGTTCCTGATAAAAATGCGCTACATACACAATTTAATTATTTTTGGAAAGAAGACACTTTGAGCTTTACTGTCCATCATCAAAGTTGATATTGCTCAAAAAGATATTAAGTTATAGATGATGAAGTGCCATAGATATACATTTCCTGCATTGAACATTATTTTTATTTCATATATAAATACATGAAATCAGTACTGGAGCAATCCAGAAAAGTACTGGGTTGAAAGTCACATGTCTCATGAGTTTATATTTCAAAAAAATATGAAGATTTTCATAACAAATGAGATTCCTACAAACATTTATCTGTGACTGTGTATGATCCTTTTTTCTCCTCCCCCTGTTTGAGAGACACCAGCTAAACTCAGGTGATCATTCATACTCTATTCATACAGTCTGCTTATTAATGACCTGCTGATCATTAAAGGCTTTTGTTCTACATTTCTGGGGATATTGATATTGATTTGGCATTCATATTGATGGCCAGGTAGCAGACAAGCTATTGTTCTACAGCCATTCTGTTCTGGCCATTCCAATCTCAACAATACACACACACACACGCACACACACGCACACACACACACACACACACAAACTTACTTTTCAAGCATTTCTCTTATAAAAACAAACAGGCAATAAAACCAATAAAATCGTATAAAGCTATAAAGGGAGATTTTTTGTAATTTACAGATGTAGATCTCCATGTCTCTGTTTTTACTCCGCCCCCCCAAAAATATTTTCCACATCGCTGCTTTTTGTGCTTTTTATTTGATTGTCCATTTTTTTTTCATTGTTTTCTTTTTTGTAAACAAAGTCTCGTTAGCACGAGCTATAAACAGCTCTTTATGTTGACCTGAGAGGTGCATCACTTCCTGGTTCGTGATTCAGCCAGTAATAGTTTGTAAAGAGTAATAAAACCAAGCCTCACACACGTGGAGAATAAAATCCTCCCATATACCGTTAGAACCCTGCACTTATTGGCTACACTGTCCATCAGTCATTTTGTTTCCATAATGCTATTGGCTGGAAATAAAAAGGTTTGAAATGAGAGGCAGCGCATAAAAAAAACATGGCGACAACTGCAGAGAGAGAGAGGAGACTTATAAAAGATTTATACTCTTTTACTTTTTTTTTTTTTTACTTTTTTGTGGTCTCAACCGTTTTGTACCACTATATTCTACCAGCCATATTTGTTTTTTGTCACCAAGATGTCGTTTTTTTATGTGAAAGTTATTCGGAAATATATAAACACAAACATTAGCCGAAGTTCTGTGACGTAAACAAAGGAATAAACATCTAAACTACAACACTGTTGTTTGATTGGAGCAGAAATGCTTTACAGCATGTTGTTTACTGGACCCTTATCTTTCCTAATAAAGCGGGATTAGCAGCAGTGGATGTGTTTGTGACTCGTTATTACAATAATGATGTAAGTAGTGCGATTTTTTTATGCATGTTGTTGTTGTGTACTGCTCACACAAATTCAGCAAATACATTCATTATACGTTTTCTATTGAAAAACAGAGATCTGAAATCACTGCTTGAGACTTAGAGCTTTAGTCATGTTTTTAGTCAGTTAGTCATGGTTACGCTTCTCCCTTTTTATTTCATCTATTGCCAAACATTAACACCTGAGAACAAGTGGCTATTAGTTGCGCTCAAGCGACCACGAAGCCTAAGAGGTTATTAAACTAACAAACAAAACAAAATGTGTGTTACAGAGGACCAGGTCATGTGACTCTCAGAGAGATGATTTTACCTCAGTATCTCCAGTTTACAGTGAGGATTCTCCAGTACAGCAGAGAGACACTTCACTCCTGAGTCTCCTACTTCATTCACAGACAGATCCAGTTTTCTCAGGTGTGAGGGGTTTGATCTCAGAGCTGAAGCGAGAGCAGCACAGCCTTCATCTGATACTCCACAATCATCCAACCTGCAGATACACAATGACACACACTTCACTCTCTCAGTTTCTACACATTACACACCCTGTGTGTTTTAAAATGAGTGGTGTGGATGGATGGATGGATGGATGTGTGGATGTGTGGATGGATGGATGGATGGATGGATGTGTGGATGGATGGATGGATGGATGGATGGATGGATGGATGGATGGATGGATGGTAGCAGAAATATAAAAAATAGATTGTGTAAATGAGAGAATTCAGATAAATAAACTAAATATTGAAACAGTTTATTCAGTGACAATAACAAGTCTGTTTCTTTTATGCAGTGTGTGTGTGTGTGTGTGTGTGTGTGTGTGTGTGTGTGTGTGTGTGTGTGAGATATTATACATAGACATAAAAACCATACAAACCAACTTAAGTCAAAACAAATGGAACAAACAAACAAGCAAAGTCAAAACATAAACCCAAACTCAAATTAACAACATATCAAAAATATTTCTCCATCAATTACAACACAAATAATGTTATTAAAACACCACTGTAGTTCACAAGACTCCAAATCATTCAGTAGTTGATACAATTTCAATTCAACACTCACTCTAGCTTTTATAAAAGATTTAGAAACAGTTACATCATCATCATTTGGTCTGTTTTTAATTCTGTTTCTCCTTGTGACATGTATTACACGTTTTGTTTGTCCAACAATAAAATCAACCAACTGCCATTTTATTTTCTGCTTTTGACAAAATCTCAATCCTAAAATAAAAGCAGTAGGAGAGCGTTTTAAAATACATTCAGTATGGCATGAGGACCTCTGACCTAAAATGGCAGCCAGTGCAGGAGCATCACTTAAATGAGGCCCAGCCACATTAATTACATTCCTTAACTTCACCATACCAGAGTCACAAAGTCTTAATGAAAGACCTGCAAACACTCATTTGATAAGTCAAGGTGAGATCCTTCAACCAAAACCTCCTCAAACAACCAAAACAATGACTCTGTTTTACAAACCCTGATAAACCTGAAACGTCCCCACATTTTAAATAGTCCATGATAAAAAGAAGGAAATCCTTTGAAGTTCGATTGTTTGTGATCCGTAAATACCAGAGTTCTGTCAAGTCCAAGTCCATTAATCCTCTGTAATATGTTCTGAGCCATTTTCCTCCAAACTAAATCTTCAGGCCCAGTTAACAGTCTCTGGATAAACTGCAAGCGAAAAGTTGCAGGTCTACTAAACAGATGCACCAGACCTTGACCTCCTTCTTCCACAGGCAAGAAAAGTACGCTTTGAGGGACCCAGTAAAGCCGATACTAAAAAAAGTCCTCCAGCGTTGCTTGTAATCTGGAAAGCAGACCTGAAGGAGGGTCTACACACACAAATCTGTGCCACAATGTTGAAGCAGCCAAATTGTTCATTATTAAAACACGTCCTCTAAAGGAAAGTTGTGGATGAATCCACTTCCAGTTTTTAAACATGCCCTTTATTTTTCCTAATATCTAATATCTTAGATATTTAAGACCTCCTTTTTTCCAAGTTAACCCACCAGGTAATAACGGTGGCCCCTTCTCCCATTTCCCAACAATTAAGGCATCACTCTTACCCCAATTTATTTTAGCAGCAGATACACTTCCAAACTCTTGAATGATTTTTACTCGAGTATTTATATCATTCTGCCCATTGACCTTCATCATTCCATCATCAGCATCAGCTGATATCTGATGTTGCAGATTAACATGAGGTAACAGTAGATCTATATTAGACCGTCATTTGTTTAATAATGGTTCAATTGCTAAGGAGTAAAGTGTTCCAGAGAGTCACAACCTTGTCTGATGCCCCTGTTAGCACTAAAAGACGCGGACCAACCATCATTGATTTTTAGCATACTTTCAATGACTTTATAGAACACTTTAACTACTCCAATAAAACCTGGACCAAAACCAAGAACATCAAGGGTGTTCCAAATATATGGGTGCTCAACCCTATCAAAAGCTTTTTTCCTGATCAGTGGAGTTGAGCCCTAAATTAATGCCCAATAGGCCAGCAACCTCTATTACATCTCCAACCAGAAAAATGTTCTCAGAAACAGATCTACCAGGCACACAATACATCTGGTCAGGATGTATGATGTCCCCCATCACTTTCCCTAATCTATTTCCCAGAGTTTTAGAAAAGATTTTCAGATCGGAGAACAACAGGCTCACTGGTCTCCAGTTGTTAATTTCCTGAAGTATCTCCAGCCTGATTCCATTCAGCAGAACCAGTGAGAACAGTATCTCCAGCCTGATCCCATTCAGCAGAACCAGTGAGAACAGTATCTCCAGCCTGATCACATTCAGCAGAACCAGTGAGAACAGTATCTCCAGCCTGATCACATTCAGCAGAACCAGTGAGAACAGTATCTCCAGCCTGATCACATTCAGCAGAACCAGTGAGAACAGTATCTCCAGCCTGATCATTCAGCAGAACCAGTGAACAGTATCTCAGCCTGATCCCATTCAGCAGAACCAGTGAGAACAGTATCTCCAGCATGATCCCATTCAGCAGAACCAGTGAGAACAGTATCTCCAGCCTGATCCCATTCAGCCGAACCAGTGAGAACAGTATCTCCAGCCTGATCCCATTCAGCAGAACCAGTGAGAACAGTATCTCCAGCCTGATCCCATTCAGCAGAACCAGTGAGAACAGTATCTCCTGCCTGATCACATTCAGCAGAACCAGTGAGAACAGTATCTCCAGCCTGATCACATTCAGCAGAACCAGTAAGAACAGTATCTCCAGCCTGATCACATTCAGCAGAACCAGTAAGAACAGTATCTCCAGCCTCTTCATCAGCCGCTACGTGACGATCCTCTACTTCACTTTTAAGCTCCATAAAGACTTGTGGTCTAAAAGAGACTACATGTGTAAGTAAAGGGGATTTACAGCCGAGCAGAACTTTCCTCATTTGTGAAACAATTTTTCCATATCTACACAATTCCATTATCAACAATTCATCTTTTACATTTTACAAAATTATGTTTTTTGCTGGTTGGACTGAGGGAATTACTGGAGTAAACTGCAGTCTTCAACTGAGCAATTCATCACTGGAGCAATCTTGATACCATGCAGGTGAGAAAGACGCTCATAGCTCACGCGCTCTGAAGACGCCATTGTCAACCAGCACACGCTGGAACACTGCACTTCCTGAACATCTCACACAAAACCAAGTTCAACTCTGACAGACAGAAGCAAAAGGAGCCTGTAAAAAAGGAAAAGAAACTCGCTCTCACTAAAGAACTCTCACCCACACACTCCTCACACTCATTTAGCAGACGCCCACACACGAGAGAGAGAGAGAGAGAGAGAGTGTGTGTATGTGAGTGTGTGTGTGAGACAGAGGCGATTTCTTTAAGACTGCAAGGGAAGCTCGGCTTCCTTATAATGTCACAAAATTAATGGTCAAATATGTACTATTGTATTAACATTTTATTGACTAAAAATGCGTTAGAAAACGTTCATCTCAAAGACGAGTTCGTTCAGAATCAGTTACATATAGCAGGTCGGCTGACTCGATTTCCTTCTCATACATTCCCGCAGCGTCACAGTGCATTTCCCTATTGAAGCCCAGCGTCCATTGACTTCAATGGGGCTGCTTTGAACGTTTTTTTTCAGCGCTTGAAACTAGACGGTCATTGGATCAACGCTGCGATTATGTCCGCCCACGGACGCTCAGCGTCTCTGGGGTGAATGGGAGTGGGCTGGCCCGGACTCCGAGCTTCTGCGTGATGATTGGAGGGTCTGTCGAAAGACTGCATCTCCTTTTGACTGACAGCGATTCTGTACTATAAGGAATCACTGAAGCTTTTCGCTCAGTCCCATCGCGGATTTCTCAAGTTCAGTCGAAATAAAACTGCTGCAACCTATTTCTTTGATATTTGCTTGGCGAAATTGCTTGATTTTCATCATACATTTCACACAATTATACACCACATCCCTTGTTTCAGTTTTACAGAGTTTAATATTTTTTTTAGATCGTTCATTCATTCCTTCCTTCATTCATTCATTCATTCATATAACGTTAGTAGGCTAGGCTAGCGTCGTGGGTGAAACTGCGCACGATGGCAGATGGTGCTAATATTGTCGACCTGATTTTGGCGAAGCCATTTGAAAGTGTTCCTTACGAGGAAAAACTTAGAATTAAACAGCAGGGCAGATCAACACCTAAGATTGATTTAGTGCAAAAGATAGGGAAAAATAACAGGTCTTTTCAGCTCTCCTGGTATGACAAAGTTAGCTGGCTGACTGGAAGTGCTGTGACAAATAAAATGTACTGCTGGCCATGCCTCTTGATGAAACCATCTCACGGATGTGTTGTTTGGTCAAAGGTGGGGTTTGGAGATCTGTCTAACTTTGACAGGGCATATAAAAGACATGAAAAGAGCAATGAACATGTGAGTGCATGTGCAAGATTAAGTTGCATGGGCAGGATCAGGGTTGAGCATGCAATAAATGAAGGTGCTCGCATTCAAGTGGCTAAACATAATGAAATAGTCAAACAAAACAGGGCCTTCCTAAACCGCCTTATTGATGTGACATCCTTGCTTGGCCGGCAGGAGCTGTCATTTAGGGGACATGATGAGAGTAGTGAATCATCCAACAAGGGAAATTACAGGGAGTTCACAGAAACATTAGCTAAATATGACTCTGTCCTGTCCACACAATTCGAGTCCTCAACTGTGTTTTCTGGTATGTCCCATACTATTCAAAATGATTTGATCTCTGCTCTTGCAGCCACCGTTTCTGATCAGATCAGAGATGAAATTCAGGATGCTCCCTTTTTTGGATGGCAGGTGGATGAAACAACTGATATATCCTGCTGTGCCCAACTCTCTGTCATTGTTCGCTATGTGGACAGTGCAGGTAAAATTCAGGAGCGCTTTATTGGATTTTTTGATGTTTCGGGGGGGCGAGATGCCCAGTCCGTTTTTGAAATATTAAATGAGAACATGCAGGGCTACAATTTTAAGGACAAGCTTGTGGCACAGACCTATGATGGGGCTGCTGTCATGGCTTCAGATCTCAATGGTCTGCAGGCCAAAGTGAAAGCAATACCCCCCAGTGCAATGTTTGTGCATTGCTATGCACACCGACTGAATCTGGTGCTGTCACAGGGGGCTAAATGCTTGCCTGAGTGCAGAATTTTTTTTGCATCACTCTCTGGATTTGCCACATTTTTTTCAAAATCCACAAAGAGGATATCTTTTCTGGAGTCTGCAGGCTGTTCAAGGTTGCCCAGAAACGCTCCTACTCGATGGAATTTCACATCACGGATAGTGAGCACTGTGGCAAACAATTATGATGGCCTCCTGCAGACATTTGAGAACATCATTGCAGATACAACAATGGATGATGATACACTGGATTGTGCCAAAGGCTTTGTGAGGTTACTGGAGGATTTTGAGTTTGTGTTCATGTTGTACACATATGAACAAATCTTCTCTGAGACTGATGTGGTCTTTGATATTGTCCAGCAGAGGGTGATGGATGTTCTTTACTGCAAGAACAAAATTGAATCTCTTCTTGCATTTGTCAAAGAGAAGAGGTCAGAGGGGGCTTTCCAAGCCATTTATGCCAAAACAGCAGATCTCACATCAGACCCACGAGATGAGCCCATGAGAAAGCGCCGTCTGACCCAATTGCAGGATCCCCAAGTGCGATACAGAAATCTGTACATGGCCATCCTTGATAACATCTTGGAGCAGATTCCTCGACGTTTTTTAAATTTGGAAAGCATGCTCTTCTTAGAATTAGTCAATCCAGGAAATTTGATGACATGAGACAGGTATTTCCAGAGGAGGCCTTCCAAAGTGTCCTGAAAAGTTATGGCCATCACTTTGATTCAGGAAGACTGAGGTCAGAACTTCAAGTCCTGTATTCAGATCAGGACTTGCAGGGTAACAGGGAAAGCTGTGTGATTACTTGGTGTTCCTTAAAGACATGGAGTTGGACAGTGCAATGCCTCAGCTTTACAAACTGTTCTCATTAGTGGCAACAATTGGAGCTACATCTGCAGGTGTAGAAAGGAGCTTCTCCTGTTTAAAGCGACTCAAGTCCTACACCCGAAACACAATGGGCCAAGGCCGTTTAAGCAGCCTAGCTCTGCTGGCCATTGAGAGGACACTGGTCAAGTCACTTGAAAAGACTCCTAGTTGGTACGACAGGGTCACAGACCATTTTCTTGAAAAGGAACGTAGGGCAGAATTTACTTTTAAATAAATAGACAATTTTATGATGTAGGCCGAAAATGAGCTTCCCCTCTCTGACAGACCAGTAGCCGCCACTGATGTGAGAGAAAGTGTGTGTGCGTGCTGGTATGGCCGGATTATATAGACAAAGCACCTGAATATGTACCGACACTATGAGGACACACCGTAACTATGAGGGAGTTACGAACACCTGCACTATGAGCAGTGCTGGTGTTCTTATAAGTCGAGCAGTGTCCCAAACATCCTCCCGCTTTTTCTCGAAAAGTCCTAATAATTCCGTTGTGCCCGTATTTTTGTGTATCCAGTGTGTGCTCAGAGTGTATAATCCTACTATCGGCACTTTGGCGCTACTGTGCCCTCATACACATTTCTGACGGTCCCTGTGCGCGTTTCATTGGTCGAGCGGCGGAATCCTCGTCAGCAATTGGCTCTGTTTTTATGTCCGTCAAACTCAGAGCTCACCTGCCGACGAGAAGTGCTGCCAATTAGCCGAATTATTTTCATTTCAACGGAGTTTGGAAGTGATAACAACAGAAGTGAATTAGCTGAAGGTTAGTTTATTTGTTTATTTGTTATATTTTTATGGTGCTGTGTGTCCAGACTCAGATGGAGCTTTAAACTAGTTAAACTCCCATGCCTGACGGCTATTTAGGCTAATGAGATGTTAGCTGAGCCGGCATCTGCCATTTCATTAAGTTTTAAGTGCTATGTGCGAGTAAAGTAAGATTATTTGTTTTATTTAGCTGTTTTTTTGTATAAACAAAATTCACGAGTGGTCCATAGACATGCAATGAAGTCTTATTTTAATGTACTGGTTTTTGTAATTCATAAATAATTTGAATGCTAAATATATTCTTATTTACTATTTAATCATGATGGCTTGTGAGAGTTAAATGGATGTTTTACAGCACTAATTAATTTATTATAATTACACTAAAATCAGTTACATTTATATTAACAACTACCATTTATGTGCAAAATTATGTATTTAGACATACTTCCCTAAAGTTTGACCATAATGTACAGATACATATATAATTTATAAAGTCCATGTGCTAATTGTTATCTGGAATTTTTTTTAGAAAAGAGCATAAACTGTGCAGGATTAAAAATACATATGGTCAGGCAAAGACAAAGCCTTCAGTGAGGGAGAAATCAACACATTTAAAGGTAAGTTGTGCATCACAAATAGCACTTTGGTTTGTACTACAGTATTCCTCTCACTGTCAAACACATTTTGTTGGACTGTCCTGCTTATAATGACTACAGAAGCTTGTTTTATGAAGTCAATTCATTAAATGAGCTGTTTACCAAAGTTTAATCAGGAAAAGTTTCAGAATTTTTAATCATATATTAATGTAAAAATGTTTATTTAAACTTTCTTGTGCTGTAATTATTTGTTTGTGATTTTATGGCATTTTGTTCTTATAAACTGTTCTTGCCATGAAGATAGCCTCAGTAGCTTGCATAGCATTAAATAAAAGTATATGATATATGATATGATACAAATAGACATTTACATACTGTATCTTATGCTGGGGTAAACAACATATTTTACATACAAGATGAGTCAAACAATTAACAAATATCCAAATATTTTCTCAAATTCAACATATACCGTAATTTCCGGACTTCCAGAATTTCCAGGTGCGGCTTATTTATGTATTTTTAACATAAATAAGCCGCACCTGTGTATAAGCTGCAGTATGTGTATGTCTACACTAAAACTAATGAACTTTACACAGACCACAAGCCGTACGGGTGGGAAAACACACTTCATTCACCCTCAGCACTGGAGCTCCCCAAGGTTGTGTTCTGAGCCCCCTGCTGTACTCACTGTACACATACGACTGTGGCCACTTCCACATTAAGTTTGCTGATGGCACTGTTGTGGTGGGTCTGATCTCCAACAACGACGGCCTACCTACAGGAGGTTAAAAACCTGGAGAGATGGTGCCAGGAGAACAACCTTCTCCTAAACTTCAGCAAGACTAAGGAGTTGATAGTGGACTTCAGCACAAAGAGTGAGAATATATATGTGAATGTGTGTGTGTGTGTGTGTGTGTGTGTGTGTGTGTGTGTGTGAGAAAAAGAGAGAAAGTGTGTGTGTGTGTGTGAGAGAGAGAGAGAGAGAGAGTGTGTGTGTGTGTGTGTGTGTGTGTGTGTGTGTGTGTGTGTGGTCAATCAACACTAATTTAAACTAACAAACAAAAATAAATAAAATAAAAGTATAAACTTCCTCCTCAGAACATTGATGCTGAACCTAAAAGCTCTGCTTCAGTCTCACTATTAGAGAATGTGTGTTACTGAGGAGCAGGTCATGTGACTCTCAGAGAGATGATCTTACCTCAGTATCTCCAGTTTACAGTGAGGATTCTCCAGTACAGCAGAGAGAAACTTCACTCCTGAGTCTCCTACTTTACTGCCAGACAGATCCAGATCTCTCAGGTGTGAGGGGTTTGATCTCAGAGCTGAAGCGAGAGCAGCACAGCCTTCATCTGATACTCCACAACCACGCAACCTGCAGATACACAATGACACACACTTCACTTTCTCAGTTTCTACATATTAAACATCCTTTGTGTTCTCCCTCGTTCCTGCAGTGATGGTGTAAGAACCAGTCACAGACACTAATGGAAGTCTTCGTCTAGACAGTCATGTAGTGCGAGTTGCCCGACTACAAAATGGACAGATTTCATTTGTGTAAAATAAGTTGCAGCAGATTTCTCCAGGATTTACAAAGTAAATCAAAAATATATAATTTATCAATGAAAATAAATGAATTTAAAGATGATTTAATTAAGATAAATATTTGTACTGCACTTTGATTCATCTCAGACTGCTGACACAAGAAAACTGCAGTAAATGACCAGTAGGTGGCAGTGTAAGGTGTATTTCAGCTCATTTTCACAGCAGGGGATTAGAAGTAGAGCAGCACTAATGACCAAATGAATGTGGAGGAAAAAACAGAAGTACCGTAATTTCCAGACTATAAAGCGCACCCAAATATAAGCCGCACTGAATTTGAAGATTTTTATTTTGAACATAAATAAGCCGCACCTGTCTATACACTGAAACTAATAAACTTTACACAGGCTTTAAGGAAAGACAGTGTCTGTTACATGATGTAACGGGTGAAATATGTTTTGGCTTCTTTAGGAGCATAGCGGTATTTTGGGAATAGCCTGGCGCCGCATTTTTCCGGTATTACTGCACGTGTAAGACTAAGGATTATGTCCTTATTATTTTCTGATGCTCATTTCTAAGTTTCTTTGACTAACCCGTAACGCTGTTGCCAAGAATAATAAAAAAGCACGAGTTTTGGAAACCTGTCTGTGTTTATATGATTTCTGTTGTAACTGGAGTTAGTGAGCTCTCCCTTCACCCAGACTCAACACGCTACAACGGCTTGTATCTAAACAATAGCCGACCAAGTAAGTCATTGTTCACGATCTTTCTCCTTCCTTTCACAACTATTTCTCTCGAGAGTATATCTTTTGGCATCGTCATGCATTTAAATATCACTATCGGTGAAGCTTTTCTCCCGATGCCGTGCAGCTCAGAACACAGGTGAAGTGTGTTTTCATGCCCGGTTGTTTTCAGCCTGACGAATGATTCGCTTTTTCTGTAGACAGTCCGAGTGAGCGGCAGGTCAAACGTCGGAGAAACATCATCCATATTTATGATGTGGTGCGGCCCGATTCAGTGGGAGCGCATCTGATTCAATATAAAGAGTTTCATTGGTTCACCTGAACCCGTTCGGCAATTTAATTGGTCTAATGGTATAGGGCTCAGTTTTTTGGCTTGAATCTTGTAAAACCGGGAAAAACCCAGGAATAATCCATAAATTAGCCACTTCATTGTTTAAGCCACGGTTCAAAGCTTGGGAAAAAAGTAGCGGCTTATAGTCCGGAAAATACGGTCAATTGTTGGCTGTTTTACTCTTAGAAGAGCTTCAACATTTGCAGTTCAATAAAGAAGTTGTAAAAGAAGATGAGATGAAGGAGAGCAGCAGCACAAACACACGTCACTCTGAGAAACAGAGAATGGAACTGGGAAGTCCAGAGCAATGCAAGCTGATACACACTTCATCATTCTGCAAACGGAGCAGAGGGGAATCTCTGACAATGAAGAATAATATGGTAAGACGTCTAGAAACAGGTTGAAAAAGCAATGATGATGATTTGAAGATGATGTGTGTTATGGTGGACCGTCTCCTTCTCTTGTCCAATCACAAGATCATATTAAACCTGACCAATGATTATTGCTGTGATTGAGATTCCTGTCATTATGTGTACAAGAGGTGTAAAGGTATTGCTGCTTTCTGTTCAAAGTCATGATTCAGGTTCTTTCTCTCTGTTGAACTGGAGTTTTATTCACACATGGATCTAATTCTCAGTGCATTAATGATTAGTGGAAGTGAGAAGTTTCATTACTGATAGATTTGTTCTGGATGTTGTACTGCTACAGCAAATTTCACCTGAAAAACAACACTGTATACAACAATTCACTGCAGCTTTTAGTGAGTTCTTGTGTCTCTCAGAGAGATGATCTTACCTCAGATCTTTCACTTTACACTCAGGATTCTCCAGTAGAGCAGAGAGACGCTTCACTCCTGAGTCTTCCAGTTTATTCTCAGACAGATTCAGTGTATTGACAGTCAGATGCAGTTCTCTCAGACTGGAGGTTTCTGAGTTGAGCACTGAGGTCAGAGCTTCTCCACTTCTCCTGTAATTTCACTGCATCTGATACTGAAGGAAATAAAAGATAATGAACAGAAATGCAGAAGATCAAACAAGTTCTCAAAGCTTCACTGCAGCGTCTCACTTTCAACATCACACACATCAGTTGAACACAATGATTAAATGGTGGAATAATAATAAGAATTGACAGTCGGAGATGTTCAGATTTGGCTTGGCGAGAGTTTCAGCTGAGGAACATCATCACACACATTGTATAAACATGGAGGATGAGATCCGGGAATCCAGATGGGAAAGTAAGAGAGTCTGATCTAAAAGGTTTCTAAGAGGAGAAAGGGAAAAGTCTAAAGAGTCCTGCAGAGTTCGATTCATCTGAACAGCTCAGACCTTTGATTTGTTCTCAACACTGTAACAGTAGAACAATTTCATTCAGCTTCACTTACATTGCTTTTCTGGATGCTGCAATCACAGGCATCACTCTCACAAGAATCTCATCTCTGATCTTATCTGGAGTGATGTATTTATTCAGGTCAAATTGCTCCAGATCCTGTGCTGATGTCAGTAACACAAACACCAGAGCAGACCACTGTGAAGGAGAAAGTTCACTTTGTGCTCCAGATATCAGATACTGCTGGATTTCCTCCACTAGAGAATCATCACCCAGTTCATTCAGACAGTGGAACAGATTGATGGATTTCTCTGTAGAAAGATCTTCACTGATCTTCTTCTTGATGTACTGAACTGTTTCCTCTTTGTTCTGGGAGCTACTTCCTGTCTGTGATATAAAGGAATGTAGAAGTTTCTGATTGGACTTTAGTGAGAGACCCAGAAGAAAGCGTAGGAAAAGATCCAGATGTCCAGTCTGATTATATAAAGCCTGATCTACAGCACTTCTGTGAACATCTGAAAGTGTCCTACAGACCTGATTCTGTTTAAGAACATTTCTCTGCTCCTTCATGAAAGTCAGGTGCACATACAGAGCTGCGAGATGTTCCTGAATGCTCAGATGAACAAAGCAGTACACTTTACTCTGGTGAAGCCCACACTCCTCTCTGAAGATCTGCGTACACACACCTGAATACACTGCTGCTTCTGTCACATTAATGTCACACTCTCTCAGATCTTCCTCATAGAAGATCAGGTTTTGTTTCTCCAGCTGCTGGAAAGCCAGTTTCCCCAGTTTGAGAAGCATTTCTTCATCGCTCTCCTGCTTCTGTAGGTACTTCTCTCTTATGATGTTGGTCTGAATGATGAGGAAGTGTGTGTACATTTGAGTCAGAGTCTTGGGGATCTCTTCACTCTCTGCTTCACCCAACATTCTCTCTAGAACAGCAGCTGAAATCCAGCAGAACACTGGGATGTGGCACATGATGTAGAGGCTTCTTAATGACTTCAGGTGTGTGATGATCTTATTGGCCAGGTTCTGATCACTGATCCTCTTCCTGAAGTACTCCTCCTTCTGAGGGTCATTGAACCCTCGTACCTCTGTGACTCGATGGACACACTCAGAGGATTTGATCAGCTGCTGCTGGTCTGGAGGTGATCCAGATGAGAGCAGAGGGAAGCAGGTTCCCTTTGATCAGGTTTATCAGCAGCACATGCACTGGTGCTGATTCAGTTACATCACACACTCTCACTGTCTTCTGAAATCCAGAGGAAAACGACACTCATCCAAACCATCAAAATGAACAAAACCTTCTCCAACCTGGAAATGTCCATTTCTTTCATCTCCTTAAAAAACACATGAAGGAGCTCCACCAGACTCAGTTTCTGCTCCTTCATCAAATTCAGCTCTCTGAAAGGAAGTGGGAATATGAGGTGGACCTCCTGATTTGTTTTCCCTTCAGCCCAGTCCAGAACAAACTTCTGCACAGAGACTGTTTTTCCAATTCCAGCTACTCCCTTAGTCAGAACGTTTCTGATGGGTTCTTCATCTTGTTCATATAAGGGTTTTGTCAGAACTCTCCTGATGGGTTCTTCATCTTGTTCAGATAAGGGTTTTGTCAGAACTCTCCTGATGGGTTCTTCATCTTGTTTAGATAAGAGCGCTGTCAGAATGTTCCTGATGAGTTTTTCATCTTGTTCATATAAGAGCTTTTTCAGAATGTTCCTGATGGGTTCTTCATCTTGTTCAGATAAGGGTTTTGTCAGAACTCTCCTGATGGGTTTGTCTTGTTCAGGTAGGGGTTTAAAGATGTCACTGCATTTAATTGGTGTGTCCTCAGTTGGGTTCCTCCTGGATGCTGCCTCGATCTGTTTCACCTCATGTTCTTTATTGACGTCTCCACTGTCTCCCTCTGTGATGTAGAGCTCTGTGTAGATCTCATTCAGGAGTGTTCGGTTTTCCTGCTTTAGCATCAATCCATTCAAACACTGAAACTTCTTCATCAGATTGAACTTGAACTTCTTCTGGAATTCATCTGCAGCAGTGGATTCTGGGTCGTGTCTGTGACAGGGTGAAGAAGGAAGACATGGTGAGACATGGGCTCCAATGATTAGAGTAGAAGTTCACATTTTTCCTGCTAGATAGATCTTTATGATGTTCTCACTGTGGATTTACTTTATTCTACTGGAGGTTTTCTATCATCTAATCACTCTGTAGTTACTAACAGCAGAGAGCTTTAGAATAGCAGTGTGTCAGTGTCACAGTCATGGTGTTGGTTTTGATCGTACCCTGTAGCTGTGATGATGTTCTTCTCTCTTCTGTCTCCTGCCTTCTGTAGAACACTGGGAACAAAAACAACAAGTGTTAAAGATCTCAACGTTCCTCACTTTAATACTGGAGTCTAAACCTGAACACAAATTGTACTACAATAATTGTAGTGAGAGCAGGAACACTTGGAGAACACAGAGCTGAATACAACTCCAACATTGTGCACCTGGAGAATTAAATGTGCTCCTGTTTTCATTTCACACTTTTTCCTACTTTTCTATTCTTCCTACACAAACCTCCAAAAGTATTGGAACAGGAAGTCCAGTTCTTTGGGTTTTGCTCGACACTGAAGACATTTGGATTTGAGAGTAAAGATGAAAATGAAACAGAAGATCAGAATTCCAGCTTTCAGTTCCTGATCTTTACATCTAGATGTGTTACATCACTTAGAACACTGCACCGAACCTTTCAGGAAATAAAAGCTGAAATTCTGATCTCTCGTCTCACATCATCTTCTGATGAAGATTTCCACCTACTCACATGGTTTTGGGAAGTGGGAGTTTAGATTGAGGAAAATGCTGATTTTCATTCTGAATCTATTCTGTTTTCTCTCTGTAGTTTACTGTAGAAAATTATAGAAATGGCTTTAAGACAGAATTTCATTGTTGCTAAAATCTGAAGATCTACAGAAGATTCTGATCACTAAGTCAGGGTTCCTGATTCCCAAAAATACTGCTTACACCTTTAAGTAGTAGTGTTTAGATGTTTCCTGTAGCTTTGTTGTTGTTTATATTAGTATTTTTATTTTAGTATTTAAGACATTACGTGTAATTGATTGTGACTTTAATAAATATTTACACTTTTTCATCTAAAGGATTTACTGAAAGTATTGTAGAATCACTAAAGACCAAGTAACTATAATATAAATCTAAACAGCTGCTAATGACGGGGTAGTGCAGCCATTAACTGTCACTTTAACTAGGAGAATTATGGGATGTTACCTGTGTCCAGGTGAGGAGATTCCAGTGCTAAATGTCCAAGGTTCATCCATAGACGCATCACTCTTCATGGAGACACAGCTGGGCACTGGTGAGTGTGATTTCTCTCTCTGTAGTTTACTGTAGAAAATTATAAAAATGGCCATGATACAGAATTTCATTGTTGCTAAAATCAGGATACAAAATCCAGTGCATTGAAAAAGTCCCTATGCAGTGGTGGTGTAGAGCAGGAAGTGGAGCACGGTTTAAAACTGGTGATAAAAACACAGATTTAGTTTGGATAAGATTATAATTGATAGTATGTAGTTTATGTAGAAAACAGTTCCAGCCCACTGTAACTGCTCCTGCTGGATTGAGTTAAACAGCACTTATTGATTTGGTTCCTGTAATTGAGGTGATGTTCTAAAGGTTTTAGATAGAAATTTTTAAGTGGCCAGCTGCCCACACATAAAAACACAATCATTCCTAAAAAAGAAAATAAAACACAATAAATAGATAAAAAATAAAATGATAAAAAGGTACAAGCAAATATAAACATAAACAATCACCCAAAATCAAAATCAAGCCAAGTTTCCCAGAATTCCAGCCTAATCAAAAAGATAAAGTAAAAGCTCTCAACACAGAGTGTTGTGCAGTCTGATGGCTCGTGGGACAAAAGACTTCTTAAGTCTGTCTGTGGTGCAGCGTTGGGATAAAAGTCTGCTGCTGAAGCTGCTCTTCCTCTTACTGAAGGCCTCATGCATAGGGTGTGTCACATTGTCCATGATTGCCTGAAGTCTCGACAATGTCCGTTGTTCGGCCACCTCCTCCACTGAGGCCAGCTTCAGTCCCACAACAGAGCTAGCCCTCCTGATGATCTTATTTAGTCGGGTCAGGTTTTTCTTGCTTGTGCCGCACCAGCACACCACAGCGTACAGCAGAGCACTTTCAATGACTGATTGATAAAACATACTAAGAAGCTTGGTGGAAATAATAAAAGATGCCAGCCTTCGCAGGAAGTACATCCCGGTTTGACATTTTTTACTGAGCAGGGTGGTGTTCTCGTTCCAGTCCAGTTTCTTGTCCAACACCACTCCCAAATATTTATAAGATGTGACCGTCTCCACCAGGTCACCGTCAATGCATATTGGCTGGGAGAGGGGGGGTTGTCTTCTGAAGTCCAGAATTAGTTCTTTCGTTTTTCTAATATTTAGCAGTAGCTGGTTCTGCTTGGACCAAAGAACAAAATCCTGCACCAGCTGCCTGTACTCCACCTCCTTGTCTTCCTTAATGCAGGCCACAATGACGGTATCATCTGAGAATTTCTGTATGTGGCAAGCCTCTGTGTTGTGTTGGAAGTCGGTCGTGTACAGAGCAAACAACATCGGAGAAAGAACTGTACCTTGAGGTACTCCCACACTGCTGCAAAGTGTTCTGGAAAGGCTGGCCCCCATTCTGACAAACCATCTGTCCTTCAGATAGTCCATGATCCAGGATATTAAGTATGGCTCGACTGCCATACTCCTGAGTTTTTCCTGCAGAATTGGGGTTGGATTGTGTCAAATGCGCTGGAGAAATCAAAAAACAACATTCTCACTGCACATCCCCCTTCATCAAGGTAAGACAAAGTGCGGTGGAGGAGATGCAGGACAGCATCCTCCACTCCCACCCTCTCCCTATACGCAAACTGCAGTGGATCCTGGGCATGTTGCACCGGGGGCTTCAGCAACTGCAGCACTAACCTCTCCAAAGTTTTCATTATGTGAGAGGTCAGTGCAATTGGTCTGTAATCTTTATTGTCCCTAGGCTGCTTGGCCTTGGGCAAAGGAATGATGCATGAGGTCTTCCAGAGTGTTGGTATTATTCCAAGGCGCAGGCTCAGGTTAAAGAGGTGCTGGAGAGGACCTCCTAGCTCATCTGCACATGTCTTCAGGAGCCTGGGGCACAACCCATCTGGGCCTGCTGCTTTCCTGGTCTTCAGTTTCTTCAGCTCTCTCCTTACCTGATGTTGAGTAAGAGAGGTGTAATGAGGGAGAGCTGATTCCACCAGTGCAGGTTCATTTGTAGAATAAGGAGGAAATAGAGGGGAATGAGATGAGGTGGGTGGGGGCTTTGCGGATGAATTAAACCTATTGAAATGATCATTCAGATTATTGGCTCGCTCCACACTGTCTCCTCCCGATGCAGCCCCTTTTTTACACCCAGTAATTGTTTTCATTCCATCCCACACTTCTTTTATATTGTTTGTTTTCAATTTCCCCTCTATCTTAGCTTTGTAGTTTTCTCTAGAGCTTCTCAGACAGCACCTCAACTCAGCTTGAACAGCTTTTTTCTTTTCCAGATTCTTTTCTTTGTAGGCTCTTTTTTTCCTGTTCAGGACCTCCTTCGTCTCTCTGGTGATCCAAGGTTTGTTATTTACATAACAACACACAGCCCTTGTGGGCATCACAATATCTAAACAGAAATGGATATAGTCTGTCAGACACTGTGACGCCTGCTCGATGTCCTCACCGTGGTGGTCCAATAGCACGCTCCAGTCTGTGCTGTCAAAACAGTCTTTAAGCTCCTCCTCCGCCTCTGGTGTCCACCTCCTTACTATTCTGGTTGATGGAGGCTCTCTCCTCACCAGGGGTGTGTACCTGGGATGTAGAGAGATCAGTATGTGATCTGATTTGCCGAGAGGTGGAAGGGGCGTGGCTTTGTATGCATCCTCGATGTTGGCATAGAGTAGGTCGATTGTGTTGTTGCCGCGTGTAGTACAATCCACGTATTGATACATGGATGGCAGTGATGAGTCCAGAGTGATGTGATTAAAGTCCCCTGAAATCACCACAACTGCCTGAGGATGCCGGGATTGAAGGTCTGTTACTGCCGCGACCACAGTCTCCAGCGCTGTTTCCACGTGCGCTCCTGGTGGGATGTAAACACAGACGGCCAGGACCTGCGTAAACTCCCGAGGTAGGTAGTAAGGCCGGATGCTAACGGCTAGCAGCTCACAGTCTTTGGAGCAGATTGTTGTTTTTACTGTGAAATGTCCGGGGTTGCACCACCTATTGTTTATGTACAATATGAGGCCACCACCTTTACTCTTGCCACATGCTGCAGTGTTTCTGTCCGCACGCACCGTGGAGAAGCCGGGTAAATCCACAATGCAATCCGGTATGTTAGCTGTTAGACAGGTCTCCGTTAGCATGATTAGGCAGCTCTCCCGGTAGATTCGTTGGCTCCTCACCAGTGCGAAGAGTTCATCTGACTTGTTGGACAGTGAATTAACGTTCCCCATAATCACAGATGGAATAGGTGGCTTGTATTTCTGCCGACGTTCCCGTTTGGCTTTAGCTCGCGCCTTTAGCTTTGCTCCAGCACGGGTGCCCCTGTATCGCTTTTTTACCTCAGGAGGAATGTTGTGTTTTAATCCAGCACCATTCTTCCTTAAAGCCAAAAGTTCCGTTCTTGAATAAACCAGTCTCTGGGGGTAAATGTCCTTATTTACGTACTTCCATTCATTACATTCATTCCATACATTCCATACATTCCAAAAAGCAGCTGACCGGCCGCCATGCTGCTGCACCGGCGCCTCCATGAGTCCTCCCTGATTCTCCCTGAGTCTCCATGAGTCCTCCCTGTTTTCTGTGATTGTGCTGAAAAGGAGCTGAACTGAGGTCAGTAATGAGAATCTCCAGTGCTGCTTAAACACTCATTTATAACACATATTATAAGGATTATCCATGTTGTTTGTGTTTTATAGCTTTAATTAGACAATGAGTTTATGGCTCTTGGTTTTGAGAGTTTCATAAATTGTGCACAATGACGTGTATTTAATTGTGTAATAAATGTATTTAGGGTGATGTTTATATATGAAATGAAGATCTCAGAAATGTCTCCAGATTTGCAGATATGAACAGTTCATTAGTAAAACACTAGAACATGGAAGGTTACCAGTCTTTTGAGGGTGAGGTCACATGATCTGTCCCCTGATCAGGGATCTCCATTTTTCAATGCTCGTGTACACACAGAGTCCTGAAGACTTCGATCTCTTCTGCTGGAATCAAATCCACTCCTAGAAAAAACAAAAACAACATGCAGTGAAAAGAGAACGAGAACTCGAGAACGCGCCTAGCGTCGTGCACGTTACCTTCAACGTGCGTGCAGAACAGTGCCGTCGTGCTGCAAAGAAACAGATGCGCACACCATGAACTAAAGACTCACTTATAGGACTTAAAAAATCAAATCTATTCAAATGTTTTTGCCTTCTTTATTTTCATGACTTATTTTTTTAACTACCCTGAAAGTTATTTATTAATCAACGCTAAATAAAATGTAGCCAGATGCTTTAAATTGTTGATTGTGTGTATATATATATATATATATATATATATATATATATATATATATATATATATATATATATATATATATATATATATATATATATATATATATATATATATATACATATATATATATATATATATATATACATATATATATATATATATATATATATATATATATATATATATATATATATATATATATATATATATATATATATATATATATATACACATATAATATATATATATATTTTTTATTTATTTATTTATTTTTATTCATTATGTTAACATTGTGAACGAAAGTGTGCTTTCTCGCAACAATATTTGATGAACAGTGGACGCCAATGTTCGCATTTACGCTGTTTGCGTAGCGGACTTCTCTCTATATACAGTGGAACCTCGGGTTACGAACGCCCCGGCATACGTATAATTCAGGTTACGAATCGCAGTTTATCAAAATTTTTGCCCCTGGTTACGAACAATATATCGGGATAAGAACGTCACGCATCAAAAAAATCGCAGGCAAGTTGGTTGTTTTTGCTCTATCCACACAGCTCTTCACATCAGTTAGCGTCCTGTGTCCCTAGCGAGAGCATCGTGTTACTTATCCGCTTGAACTTTTCCCGGCAGCAGCGTAACAACTCGTTAGTTGATGCTCGTGGAATGATGAGATGGACAACATTAGCCGATGCGTAACCACTTTACTTGTTTTTATGAAGATAGATTAGCAGGGTTACAGTCTTTTCCGAAGTACAATACCCATAATGCATTTCACTCTGGACTTCAATACCAACTGATAGTAGCCTTAAAGAAACAGCTCTCATTGTCCCTCTAATGCAACAATTGTCTCAGCGTTCGTGTTAATAACACTGTCTTTAATATTCTATAATATAATATATAATAATATATAAATAATATAATATAATAAGATTCTCCTTCAAACAATAACTCTCCCTCCTCCCCTTCTCTGACGTCGTCTCCTGCAGCGAGTCTTCTCAAAGGGAAAGTACCCGGTAAAGATCTTTTCCTCTTTTGTATGTTTTTATGTGGTATGATTTTAATATAACATGTTAAAAGTAAATAATATTAGTGAATATTGGCTTTATTTTTATTTAAGTAATATTTTTGGTTGTCCAGAACGAATGACCGAAGTTTCTGTTCATTATTATGGGGAAATTTGTATCGGGATACGAACTTTTCAGGTTACGAATAAAGTACCGGAACGAATTAAATTCCTAACCCGAGGTTCCACTGTATTTTAATCTGCATTTTAGCAACAGCGCCCTCTATAGTCACAACATACGATGGTCACAGAATCTGGTGTAACACCTGTTGTGTCAGTAAACATATACTCAGAATTAACTTCCGTTTCACAATAACTGTACAATAGTGTTAAATACATCAACAGAAGCTCCACTTGATTGACGCTGGAATGTTCCCAGGTGGTCTAGTGTTCAGTAAGGCAGCTGAAGCGCTGCATTATGGGATCTGTAGTTTGTGTTATCAGCGCTTCATATCGCCGAAACATTAATAACAATAATAATAGATATTCATAAAATTATCTCGCGGGCCGGATATAATTGTACATCTGGCCAGATGTGTTTGACACATGTGTTTTATCTGAACTTTTTCCCAGAACAAGAATTGTTCAGTGAGGGTCTCTGTCTAATATGTGTATGGGAAATCTCCAGGTTACGTGATGAATGAAACAGGAGAAAATCCAATTTTCCTGAAGGAATCTATGCTGCGATAAAGGATCCAGTGGATCCCGCATTCCGCACTGAATTCGGAAAGCTCATGTGTTCATGAACATGTATCTGCTCCACACTTCCTGTATCACCTCCGCTTAGAAAGCCATGATCTGCTCCTGTTTACGGGAAATCATCCTGAGCATGACAACAACTCCAGGATCAGCTTGAAACAACCAAACAATCCCGGTGTTCTCATGTCAGATCCTCCTCAATAAACTCAGAACATCATCAAATCCATCTGAGGAATTTGGGCTGAAACTGTTGTCCTCCATTTCGGCTGCTGTGCTGCAGTTTCCCTGCGGTCTTTCCACAAACTCCATTACATAGAAAACACAAACGCATTATTCCGATAGAAAGTCGTTTCTAGGAAAAACTCACCCACTTTTCTTCACCACTGCTTGTTGTTGGACATGAATCTCACTGCTTCTGACTGCTGTTCAACATCTTTGTGTTTTTCGCCTCAAAATGGAGTCGAGGCTGAGAAACACTTTCACTTTCGGAAAACTGACTCAACTCTTTGAACCGGAACTTTGACGATTTGGAAACGGAATTATTTTAATCGCACTCCGTCCAGTTCAATTTAATGATCAAGAACTAAAAGAGAAAGTGCTGTGATTAATAACAGAATGTAGTGGAGATGTTGTGGAGAAGAGGAAAGTCAGCCTTTTTCTCCCTTTACAAACTGCTCCATCCTGAACTCTTCATCTTTCACCGACACCGCAACAGAGCAACCGAGCAAAATAAATTGCCCCCGCGAACTTAACTCTAATGGACTGTGATGATGGAAAGTCATGATTTCAACCAATATATATATATATATATATATATATATATATATATATATATATATATATATATATATATATATATATATATATAGTTGAAATCATGACTTTCCATCATCACAGTCCATTAGAGTTAAGTTTCTTACAGCTCTGCTCTCTGCCTGCTCTCACATTTATTCTTTTCTTGCAGCTTTCCTGAACATGTCCTAGTCAGTGCATTCAAAGCAGTCCTGGAGAACAGACATGGATCCTGTTGGCCACGTTCTCACCTGCTTTCAAGCTGGTCTTGAATGCCTGCTGATTGGTCTGTATGCTGGGAGATGTGGGATTCGCCCCGTATGTTCACCGGATGTTTGTGTAAACAACAGCCAGCGTGTTTTCTCCTCTTGCTGCAAATGTCACATTCTGATGAAATTTAGGAAGCACAGTCCTGAGTCTTGCATGGTTGAAATCTCCTGCGACCAAAAAAAAGCATAATCTATGGTGACAACAGAGTACAGACACACAAGATGTGTACAGAGCACAAAGTTTAGCACAAATTTGGAGTTGTAACAGAAAGAAAAGGGATTTATTTTGAATGGTGCCAAAAGTATTTTTCTAGCAGTAAAATAGTTAATCATATTACATATTACATACATATACATACATATTGTTTGTGTAATTCATTTGTCTACATATTATACCTGAGAAGAGGGAAATAATTGACACCTATAGGTGATGCGAGAAAAGAATAAAGTGTAAGTTGCATCAGGCATTTTCTCTTCAGTTCCAGCTGAACTGTTGAGGTGAATGGTAAGCAACAAATGTCCTCTCCGGTAATACTTCTACACATACTGTTAATAAACATTGTTTATTTATTTTTTCAAGACGATATATGACTGTTCTAAAGTGTTTTTGACAACTTGGAACAGTTGAGGTTTTTTTAATTAGCTCGTAATTAAGTTACAGGTGTTCCACACGTGTGCGGGCGCGCTAGATGTATGTGCAATTTATGTTATTTTTTTCCATTTTTTGTGTGTACTTCTTTTGTTTGCTATTATTTAACAGTTTTGTGACTGGATGAGCTGTATTTACGCAACCTGCGTGTCTTTATTTTTACCCTCAGTAAGCACAACGCATGGATGAACTCTAAAAACGGTGTGAAGGTGGTCTTTTTTTGGGAGAATCTGACATTAGAACCAAGAGGGGTTACAGAGGCACACAGTTATAAAGGATGAATCTGGATGCAGTGAAATGAAATGAAATTGGTCATATAGTTTATGCCAGTGCTGAACTGTTATTCATTAAATAATCTAAAAAAAACACTTATTTGTTAAAGATGTCAGGTCAGGACACACCTGCTAAAAAAACCTTAAACCATTAATTGTAGATGACACTGATTCTCTTTGTAGGTTTAAAGATTTACCAGGTCCATCAGAACTGGCAGAAATGGTGTGTGTATCACAGGTCCTGCACTGTCTCATTTTATTCTGTGATTTTCCACAATGTTACCTCTCCAATCAACCTTTTGGTCCCTGAAAAAAACATCTTTGAAGAATTTGCTCTTACTCTCCTTGGAGACTATGGCCTCCTTTTAAGCTCTATTTCTTTTGCCTATTCCCTCTTCTATGTTTCTTTTCCCTGACAATGAGCAGCTATTTTGAAAGACACAAGACTCAGCTGTATTGACATCACATGAAAGTTCATTCAATGCCAGAACAGAGCAAAGTCTGTAAGCATGTCTTGTTTTTACCCTGAGAGTTGGTGGGAGCAGTTGAGCAGTGGTTGAGGATAAGAGGGAGCCTAGTGCAGTGTAGGGTGAGGTAAGTTCTGAGAGATAGGGTGTGCTAGTCTGTTTCTGGCTTTGTATGGCATCAGGGTTTAAAACTGATAGCCTTCGGCCACAGCTTTTGGGACTCACAGCTGAAAGCGCATCTAAATTTAAAGGTTAACAGTTCCTGATACAAGTGTGCTACATATCTTTTAAACACAATTAAAATTTCTTTGAAAAGAAGACACGTTGAGCTTTACTTTTTTATGCATGTTGTTTGCTGGTTACACACATTCAGCGAATACATTTATTATAATTTTCCATTGAAAAACTGGTCTAAATTCATAGAATTTAGCTGCACCAAACACTGGTCAACAAATTTCATGGAAAGTTTTATTTTCTCTGTAATAATTGGTGAAACAACTAGATTTTTACATGCTGAACACAAATTTGTATTTGTAATTTCTGTATCACTGAGGGTTTTGAAGAAAACTGCAATTACACATTAACATTTTAACGTCTCCAGACACATAAGCCTTTTATAAAATAAAAATTTAAAAATAAAATCACATGTATATAATTTTTCACAGCCTTTGCCATGACACTTTAAATGTAGCTCAGGTGCATCCTGTTTCCACTGATCATCCTTGAGATGTTTCTACAACTTGAATTTTTTAATGATTGATTGATTCCATGGATTGGACGGGTTTTGCGTCACTTTTGAACGTAGATGGCCGTCCTATACACTTAATCACTTATTATTTATAATAAATATTATTTATATTAATAAACACTTATTTATAATAATAAGTGTATCGGTGTCAGGCTGACGGACAGGACGCGGAAGCGGAAATAACTCAATCATCGTTTATTCAGTCAGTTCAACAAAAAACACTCACAGTTGCCGTTGCGAGAAAACAAACAAGAATATCCGCTCGAGACGAGTAATCCAAAAATGAAACTTAGAGTCCGAAAACGAAAGCAAACTGCAACGGCTACGAGTAATCCTCACATGGACACAGAGTCTGAAATCAGAACCAGCTGGTAGTCGCGGGAACAGGAAATGACCAGCATGACAATACAAGAACCGACAGCCTGTGACTCGAGAACGTGAGTTTATATAGTCTAGTACTTAACGAGCCACAGCTGTCGGTGATCCTGGCAGGCAACGAATAACGAGGAACTATGTCAGCTACTGAGGGGGGCGTGGCAGGGTGCATCACTGACAGCTACTGAGGGGGGCGTGGCAGGGGAATTCCTGACAATCGGATTATGTATACTATATTTAATAAATAATAATAATGTTATGAAATGTCCACTACATACGACCGATTCGTTGGTTGTCCCCCGGCCGCGTCCAAATCCGAAGATGACCCGAACCCTAATCCGAAGATGAGGGATTTGCCGTGAAGTGTATAGGAGGGGCATCTACGTTGAAAAGCGACGCAAAGGGGCTTCTTTCTGCGTCGGATGTCTACGCCATCCGAGGCAACGTCGATATGTGACAACGTGGGGTGAGACTGTGTAGTTTATGAAGTAGTGGTAAAGTTTAAGTTTTTTAATTATTCAGTGAAACTTTTCTCTTGTGTGTTGGTCAATGTTCTGCCTTAGAGTTAGCATTGTTGCTGTTTCAGGGTTGATGCTGCCAGATAAGATGCTCTTTAGGGAGACTTGTCAATGATGATGATGTGAACCCCAACAGCAAAATGAAAACAGAGTGGATGGAAAGCACCATCTCTGCTTATTTGCACTAAAGGATATAAGTCCTGGGAAAGAGATTACTTATAACTACAGAGATTCTGACTGGCCATGGAGAAGCAAGGCATTTAAAGATTCAACTCAATTTTCAAATGTTGTTTGACTCCAAATCCTTTCGAAGCATTATTAAGCATGTTGTTGATGTGCATGTTGTAAATGTGTAACATTGTTAAACTCGTATGAACAGACAGTTTATTGTTTAAAAGGTTTTTTCATGTATGTGGGGAAGTGTTACCACTTTATTGTGAATCTGCACAGGTAACTGCTGAGCTGGAACAACCATCAAAAGCTGTAGCCAGCTGTGCAGCAGGAGATGAAACAGAGGGTAAGTGTCTGTAAACTTTGTGTTTGTAATATGTTTAATTTCTATTAACTTTAAACAGCGCCCACATCTCCCGCAGGTTGTTCTGAACCGGTGTGCCAGTGAGCAGGAGGCGGTGCCGTGCCGGAACTGCACTCGCACTCATCGCAGTCTTCGTTGATGAGTTTTTGATCTCATTTGCTCCATCATGTAAATGTAAATGTAATGTAAATTTGCTTCATCTAATATGATGTAATCCCAGAAGAACTCATGTCCTCTGAATGAGGCCAGCTGCTGCCAGTTATTAATTAGCATTTGATATGTGGTAATGACTGCTCCACCCCTACGCTGGATTCGTTCCAGGTTCCGGCTGCGCTCCAATTGTTTTTTGCCATGAAATTCTTTGTCTTGAAAGCCAGGGGTCCAGTGCTTAAATTCATTTAGCCACTTCTTGATCAAGGAGGTGGGCATGACGAGAAGCGTGTGTTTGATCTGCTTGGCATCATACAGAGCCGACAGGAAACTGAGGACCTGCACCGTCTTGCCCAAACCCATGTCGTCCGCAAGGATGCCGCCGACATGCCCGTCCCTATGCAGGCTGTACAGGAAGGCCACGCCATCTTTTTGATGCTCATACAGCTGTTTGTAAAGCCCTTTATAGATCATTAAACCACTGTTGCGCACGTTCACAAACTCCTCCTCTTCATCAGATACATACAGTTCCCCTTCAGGAACTCGAGCTGCGTCGAAACGCTATGGGAACGCCCCTGCGTGACCGCGCTCTGAACCACGTGTGTAATCTGACCAATAGGCGTTTGGGCGTGGCGTCATCAGCGGGCGACGTCGCGTAAACAGGAAGCTACAAATGGCTGCGAGATGGACCAGACGCTAGCTTTCTGCTCGTTCAGGTAAGCGCTGTTTCGCTGTGTTTTTCTGGTCGAGTGATGGCTGGCAGACAGGGTTTCCGTAAGTGCGTGCATCCGTGTCCGCGTTTTATTACCGGTAAGGATTCGCATGATCGGTGCGTTGTTTGCCTAGGAGTGGAGCATGCACAATCGGCTCTCGAGGGAGTCGATTGCTCTCATTGTAGCCGCATGGCTATGCGCACGCTTCGCTCCCGGAGAGCGCTCTTTGAGAGGAGCTCTCTCCCTCGCGGCTCCGGTCCCGCTCTCGCCAAGGCAAAGCGGTGCCGGCGCTCGTGGGGCTCGCAGGCCGATTTAGCGGCCGAGTTGGAGTCGGATGAGTCCGCTTCAGCTTCGTCGGCTGAATTGAGCTTCGGCTCTATTTGGGAAGCAGGCCCGATGGCTTCTTCTACTCCCGGTACGAGCAGCGCGGCATTACATGTCTCTCTCTCCGAGGAGGGTGAGCTGATGGATGCTAGCGAGCCCGTGGAGCCCTCTCAGCCTGTGCTGTACGAGGAGCTCCTCGAGGTCGTGACACGAGCCGTTGCTAAGCTGGATCTAGCTTGGCCGGTGGAGCAGCAGAGACAGCGCGCACCCAGTAAGCTGGATGAGCGTTTTCTGCGTCCTGTGTCGCTTCCTCGGCGCCGGGGCCTGCCGTTTTTTCCTGATCTGCACGCCGAGGTGTCCAGTTCTTGGGAAACCCCATACTCAGCGCGTGCTTCGCCACACCACTCCTCGATTTATGCGAATGTGGTTGGGGCTAAGGCGTGCGGCTATGGGGCGATGCCGCGTGTCGAAGAGACGCTAGCTAGCTACCTCTCTCCTAGCGTGGCATCGTCGCTAAAGGCTCCGGTGTTCCCTACTAAACCGCTACATGCTACATTGGCTTTAGTGGGGAAGGCTTACGCGGCAGCGGGTCAGGCTGCGGGATGTCTCCACACCATGGGTGTGTTGCAGGCATACCAGGCTGACCTGCTGCGTGACAGATGAGGACTTAGCTCGGGGCCACCGACATTAAGGAGTTACGTCGCTGCCGACCTAACCCTTCGGGCCACGAAGCACACGGCGCGGGCCGTTGGTCGGTCCATGGCGGCCCTGGTAGCCACAGAGCGGCATCTGTGGCTCACCCTGTCCGACCTCCCGGACAAGGATCGAGCTGTGCTCTTGAACGCACCGATGGCTCCTCCTGGTCTGTTTGGTGACGCCGTGACGGCGGTCGTGAACAGGTTTCAGGAGTCTAAGAAGCAGTCGGCGGCATTTCAGCACTACCTCCCTCGCCGGTCACGTGGGGCTGGTCGGCGGCAGCCCCAGCCTGGTCCTTCCGGGCACCGCGAAGCACAGAAACAGAGCGTCGCCACCCGGTCTCCGCGGGCGGGTCCTAAAGGTCCCAGGCGTCGCTCTGGGCCCAAGAAGGAGCGGGCTGACCTGAGGTCACCCTCGGCTCCAGCAAGCGGGCCGTGGTGCGGAAATCCTGGCGATTTTCGGTCGAGGCGGAGTTCGCCTCACGCCACGGTGCCCGTCCTCCCCGCACCACCAGGAGGCCGGGCCGTGGACTCTGCCACAGGATGTGCTTCAGAGCGCGGCCGCCCTCCAGCGGGTGCCTCCCTCCACTTCTGCCCAAAGTCTCGGTACGGATGGGGGAGCCCCGCCGCCTCTTCGAGGTGTCTTCAGCTGCAGGGCCCGCCCCAGCTGCTCTGAGTGGGTCAGAGGCCAGTCCCGAGGCTGGTTCCCCTGAGAACTTTCTGGCAGCTTGGGAGGTGCTGCCAGGAGTCTCCCAGTGGGTCCTGCGGACCGTAGAAGGGGGTTACGCACTGCAGTTCGCGTCCTCTCCTCCCCGTTTCAGCGGGTGTGTCCCACCCTGGTGGGTCCCGAGCAGGCTCTGGTCCTGGAACAGGAAGTGCGCATGCTCCTGGGGAAAGGGGCCATCGAGGTGGTTCCCCTCGGTTCGAGTCAGGCTTCTACAGCCCGTACTTCGTTGTTCCGAAGAAGGATGGGGGGTTGCGTCCCATTCTGGATCTTCGCTCCTTGAACCGCTCTCTCAGGAGACTCAGGTTCAGGATGCTCACCCTCAAGGGGGTCGTGACGCTTATCAGGTCCGGGACTGGTTCGTCACTGTAGATCTGAAGGACGCGTACTTTCACATCTCCATCCTTCCTGCACACAGGAGGTTCCTGAGGTTTGCTTTCGGGGGTGTAGCATACCAATATCGGGTCCTCCGTTCGGTCTGGCACTCTCACCCCGCACCTTCACGTTGTGCGTCGATGCTGCACTGGCCCCGCTGCGGCTTCAGGGCATCCGCATTGTGAATTACATCGACGATTGGTTGATCGTGGCTCCCTCGGAGCACCAGGCGGTTCGGCATCGAGATGTCGTCCTCTCCTGCATGAAGGTGCTTGGGTTTCGGCTAAACGCCAGGAAGAGCGTGCTTTCTCCTGCACAGAGAACCACCTTTTTGGGCGTGGTATGGGACGCGGCCAGGATGCAGGCACAGTTGTCGCCTGCTCGGGTCAAGTCATCCTTACGGCCGTCAGGAGGGTGCGGAAGGCCAGCCACTCACTGTACGGCAGTTCCAGAGGCTGCTGGGGCTCATGGCGGCGGCATCCAGCATAGTTCCGCTCGGGCTCCTGCACATGAGGCCCCTCCAGTGGTGGCTCCGGGGCAGGGGGTTCTCCCTCAAGGGAAACCCGCATCGCACTATCAAGGTCTCGCGGCGTGCCCTTCAAACCTTGGATGTCTGGAGAGACCGGACATTCCTGTCCCATGGCCCGGTGTTGGGGGTTCCATGTCGTCGCATGACGCTTACGACAGACACCTCCCTCACAGGGTGGGGAGCGGTCATGAGTGGCCACTCCGCCCAGGGTTTGTGGAGCGGCCCACGTCTCTCGTGGCACATAAATTGCCTGGAGATGATGGCGGTGTTTTTGGGGTTAAAACACTTTCTCCCGGACCTGCGAGATCGCCATGTGTTGGTCCGTACGGACAACACAGCGGTAGTCTCCTACATCAACCACCAGGGGGGTCTCCGATCTCGCCCCTTGTACAAGCTAGCACGGGCGGTCCTCTTGTGGTCACAGGACAGGTTCCTGTCCCTGAGAGCCATTTACATCCCGGGTTGGTTGAATGTCAGAGCAGACGCCCTGTCGAGGCAGGGGCCGAGGCCTGGGGAATGGCGTCTCCACCCCGAGGTGGTGGAGCTGGTATGGCGGAGGTTCTACAGAGCCCAAGTGGATCTTTTTGCGACCCAGGAGACTTTGCACTGTCCCCTCTGGTTCTCTCTCTCTCACCCAGCCCCGTTAGGGCTGGATGCCATGGTGCAGTCGTGGCCGAGGCTACGTCTGTACGCCTTCCCCCCGATCGCTCTGCTCCCAGGAGTTCTGGAAAGGGTTCACCGGGAGGGAGTCCGTCTCCTCCTGGTGGCGCCTCGATGGCCGAGCAAGCCGTGGTTTGCGGATCTGGTGCCCCTACTCGAGGGCCCTCCGTGGGAGATTCCACCCAGGAGGGATCTTCTCTCTCAGGCGGGCGGGACCCTGGTTCACCCCCGCCCAGAGTTGTGGAGGCTGTGGCTGTGGCCCCTGAAGGGGCGCGGTTCGTGGCAGCCGGTCTCTCCACCGAGGTGGTAGAGACCCTTCTCCACTCCAGAGCTCCCTCCACGAGGAGGTCGTACGCCACGCGCTGGCGACTGTTCACGTCTTGGTGCGAGCACCGTGGCCTGGATCCTGTTAACTGCCCGGTTGGGTCCGTTCTGGGGTTCCTACAGGAACAGTTTTCAGCGGGGTTAACCCCCTCGACCCTGAAGGTTTACGTGTCGGCCATCGTGGCATATAGCTCCCCGCCTGCGGGGCAGTCGCTGGGTAGACACCCACTGGTAACACGTTTCCTCCGTGGCACCCGGAGGCTGCGGCCCGGGACGCGACCCAGAGTGCCTGTCTGGGATCTGGCTGTTGTGCTGGCGGCTCTTTCTGAGCCCCCCTTCGAGCCGTTGGCCGATGTGGCCCTTAGGTTTCTGTCGGTTAAGACCACCTTTCTGTTGGCGATTTCCTCCCTGAAGAGGATTGGGGATCTGCAGGCTCTGTCCATGGCCCCGTCTCGCCTGGAGTTTGCCCCTGGCATGGCCAAGGTGTTTCTCTATCTGAAACCTGGGTACGTGCCTAAGGTGCCTCGGCCCCTCACGCCCTGTCGTGTTGCAGGCATTCTGCCCTCCTCCGTTTACTGCCCCCGACCAGGAGCGACAGCACCGACTGTGTCCGGTGCGAGCACTGGATACTTACCTCCGCAGGATGAGTCCTTGGAGGAAGTCGGAGCAGCTGCTTGTCTGCTATGGCCCTAATAAGAAAGGTTTTCCGGCCAATAAGCAGACATTGAGCAGATGGGTTGTGGATGCGATTGTGTCGGCTCACGAGTCCTCTGGCCTCCCCGCACCGCTTGGGGTTCGAGCTCACTCCACCCGGAGTGTGGCGGCCTCTACGGCCTGGTCTGCTGGGGTCCCACTCCAGGACATCTGTGACGCGGCGGGTTGGTCCACCCCGCTGACCTTCGTCAGGTTCTACGACCTTGACCTCAGAGCCACCCCGGGCTCCTCTGTTTTGCGTGCTGGTGCCGAGGCCCTCACTCTCTAGGCAGGGTCTGGTCAGTGTGGCGTGATTGGACACTCGTTCCCATAGCGTTTCGACGCAGCTCGAGTTCCTGAAGGGGAACGTCTCTGGGTTACGACCGTAACCCTAGTTCCCCGAGGGAACGAGACGCTGCGTCTCCGTGCCACACTTCCTGCATCCCTGCGGCGCTTACCTTCTCTCGCAGGAGCTAGCGTCTGGTCCATCTCGCAGCCATTTGTAGCTTCCTGTTTACGCGACGTCGCCCGCTGATGACGTCACGTTCCAAACGCCTATTGGTCAGATTACACACGTGATTCAGAGCGCGGTCACGCAGGGGCATTCCCATAGCGTTTCGACGCAGCGTCTCGTTCCCTCGGGGAACTAGGGTTACGGTCGTAACCTAGAGACGCTCTTTCATAGCCTTCTCCAATCGTTTCAATCGACCCAGCATCTTATCACTCAGACGCACATCAAATGCTCGCCGGAAAAATCCCAGAGAAAGTTGAGCGGCCTCCTTCCCCTGCTGCCTAAGTCTAACACACATACAGAAGAAAAAGAAACTGTAAATTCAGTACTTTTTAATTTATAAACACACCCCACATACACACAAACAATACACACAATAAATATCACAGTAGACACACACACAATACACACACACAACACACACACACACACAGCATACATACATCACAATAAACACACACACACAGCATACATACATCACAATAAACACACACACACACAGCATACATACAGCATACATACTTCACACCATTGGGAGCATTATAAGGAAGTTTAAAACGTATGGAACAGCTGCAAACCTGCCTGGTCGTGGAAGAAAGCTCACAATTTCATCAAAGGGCCCTTAACAACTTAGTCAGGACAGCTAAGAAAAAACCCCGTGTGACTGCAAGACAGCTACAGGATGACACGATGAAGGTGCTTCAGTGGGGAACTATAAGACATGCACTGAATAATCAAGGACTTCATGGCCGGACCCCAAGACACACTCTACTTTTGACCTCAAGGAACATCAGGAGTCGACTAGAATATGCCAGGAGGAATTTGGATAAAACTACAGAGTTCTGTTCATGTTCTATCAAAAACGCTTGTTAGAAGTTATAAAAACTAAAGGGCGCTACACAAGGTACTGAAGCTGGGGGTTGAATAATACTGCACATGCTCATGTGTTACAAGACTTACAATTTTCATTTGAACTTCAAAGTTAAATCAACTTCTGTTGTCAAAATAACTTAAATATGTATCAATAAGTATTTTATTTCACGAATTTTTTTTCTTTTATTTATTTTCATTATCTTTCATCACTGTATTGTCTATTGAGGTGAGGGGGTTGAATATTTCTGATTGTGTGTGGGTGTATATATGTATAGTAGCGCCTTGCTCGCGCGACGGGATTAACACACCAGAGAGCTGAATGTCAGGAAAATCACGTATCTTTATTTGTTGTGTACAGGAGAGCCGGGGGAAAAGAAGTGCAATTTTGTATCAGAATGTAAATAAGTCCTTGACGCCGCGTCTGCCGGAGCTTCCGACGTAGCGCCACCCCAAATAAGTGTTATTCGCAGCCACGTTCCGTCCGAGGAGAGCTCACAACCTGTCTGGGCGGGTGGGAGCTCGGTGTCCTCGGCATGTAGAGATCCTTAGAAAGTCTTTGGAAAAGGGTCGGCGTATTCGCTATGCAAGTTTTCAAAACAAGAGCAGCAGACGGGTAACGTGGAAAATTGACATTTATCCTACCATGATGTTGTTTTAAACTTGGCTAATGGGGTAGCACGGGACTTAAGATTAATTATAATGTAAGTATTACTCGCTTGCTGCCAGGTTTCTGACATTGACATGTATTTTTTTTTTTTTTACACCAAGGCCATTAATAGGCGTTGCATAGTTTAGCATGTGCTCATGTCATTAGCTCGAGGAAATGCATTTAGTGAAATTAAATCTAATTCTATATATAACTCTAACACTAAACACATTTTATATCTTTGATTTAATGATCGCTAACGCTTCATCCATGTAATACAAATAAAGTTTTCAATATCAACAAAACTAAACATGAATTCAACATGATTAACTTACTGATTCTCACTGTTCTCATCTTATAGAATGCGCACATCAAGCAAAAATCTCTATAAACAGATTTAATAGAATGCCAAGTAAGAAAGGATCAAAAGAAAAAAAACACAAGGAACACTCTGAAGCAGCTAAAGGTAGCATCTCTTTCACAAGTTGGCTGAGGAGAGAGAATAAAAATGAAGGTACTGTGTTTTTATCTAGTAAGCTATTACTTATATTACAATCTAAAAAATACTTGAGACATTTTTGTTAAATGAATAAATCACACAAATTGATTATTCTCTTATTTAATCATCTCTATGTTTCATTTCTGTATGACTTTCTTCTGTTGAATATTTACAAGATTTGTTTTGTCCATATATTGAAAGCCAGTGGGGACCAAAATGGAGTCCCCATTAATTCCATTCATTATATGGCCATTTGTTTTTCATAGAGAGCTGCAGTTCAGAGAGATGGAGATGTTAGAGCCAATAAAGGAAGAAAGTGAGGAAATACAATGAGACATTAGGCTCAGTGAGGAAGAGATGGAAAGGGAGGTACAACAAGAGATGAGTCAAAAAAAGGATAGAGAGATAACAGAGGAAGGAGCTGCAGGAGCAGATATTAAATACCAGATTCAGGGTACAAGTGAACAAGACATTAACCAATCCTTGTTGGCCTTACAGTTTCCAACAGACCCAGCTCGTGTTGATCAGCTTAAAATACAGGTTAATAGCAACTACATACAGTTCTGCTGCTCTCTTGGGCCATGTCAGCCAGTAGATGGCTTTCCAAAAAATCCACAAGGACTGTCTTTTCAGAGCCAGTGGTATGCTGGTAACAAATGGCTGGAGTATTCTCTGGAAAAAGATGCCATGTACTGCTTCAGTTGTCATTGTCTTTTTGACAGAAGACATGTTTAAAGCCAGGACTGCGTGGAGAACATGGATCTTTTCAACAGCCTTCCTCCAGTTGACAACTTCACATGAGCATTCAGCCACTGAAACCCATATGATCAGTATGGTGAGGTGGGCCAACTATAGAAAAGGGCCTTTAGTTGAAGCTAGCTTTAGTTCAGGCTGCAGCATGTGGGTTACAAAATGAAAAAGAAAGAACAGAAGAACAGAGAAATCCTAAGTAATGTGCAGGAAATGCTAAAGTGCCTAAAAGACAATGAGATTGAGTCTGTTTTCCCCTCTCTTTCTGAAATCCTAAACATGTATGCAACATTGCCTGTCTTTACTTTTACAGTTAAGAGATTATTTTCTAAGTTAAAACTTGTAAAATCCAGTCTGTGTAATGAAGAGAGGCTTTCTGAACTACTGCTGCGCTCCATTGAGCGAGACGTTCCAATTAATCGTGATGAAGTCATTTAAATATTTAAAAAGACAGCAGATAGACAAATACTGATTTAAATACAGGCAATTCTATAAATAAGTTAACCAAATGTATTTTTGTACAGATTTTTTTGTTTATTGAAGTAATATTTTTGTCCTTTTTTTTGTGCCCTTTTTGGTCCTTCCACTCCTCCCCCACTGCAGGTCTGTGCACGCCACTGCTGGTAAATGACCAATCAGATTTTAGCTAGTCCAGACAAGACGTGCTATAAATACATGCAGTTTGTACTGTAAGGGACAGATTAGCACCATGAGTCACGGCAGAAGACCACGAGTGTGGATCATCAGAAGCTCGATCATCGTGAGACTGCGATCATATTTGTCAGCACACAGGCTAGATGAGAATCTTGGCCTGGACTGTGACATCATCTGGGATGGAGAAGGAGGGAGAAGATGGGAGCACCTGTTGCCGCTTCTCCATGAGAAACGAGCCGCCACTGACTCTGACCCAGATATAATGATTATTCACCTCGGTGGGAACAGCATCGGATGTCCTGGTACTAATAGGGTGGATCTGATGTGCCGGATGAAGTCAGACATCAGAAAAGCCCACATGTTATTCCCCAACACAAAAATCATGTTCTCAGAAATCCTTCCTCGCCAGGACTGGAGGCACCAGACCTCTACTAGCGGATATGGAATAGAAAGAACACGGCGCTGGCTAAACGGCGCGATGTCCGGGTACATGACGGAACTGGGCATGCGATGCATTTGGCATAGTGGAATTGGTCTCTAGCAATTGGACCAGGATGAAGTGCACCTAAATGGAGATGGAAATATAGTATTGAAATACAATTTGTACAATGCACTGGCCGTCGAGTTTAACAGTTAAAAATATTCTCCCACGATAACATCCAGACCACAAAGGCTCTTTTAAGAGCCACCAACTATTCTCACATAAGAGCCTTTTTACTGTGCAGCAGCAGCAGCAGCAAGTTTACAGGTTGCATCAGTGCACGCGTGCACGAGCGCCTTTTTTTTAAATAGGGGAGGTGTAACCGGAGTAGGTGAGCAGACCCAGGTGAAAAAGAAGTACTCTTAAATGCATTCAAAATATACTTGAAATTCAGATATTATATTTATAGCACAATTGTACTCACACTGAAAAAACGAACTTTTTGGTGTAGTAAAATATCTTAGAATAACCCTAATAATTTCTACATAGTAATATTAACATTTATTGAATACTAGTTTTTCCTAAGTAGAATTGTAAATAAATATACAATGAATTCATGTACAAAATGAACTGTGTGAAACTAGTAAGTTTTATTAGATATTTTATCGTATTACTTAACTTTTTTTTTATAGTCACTGCACATAGTTCTAAAAATACCAAGTAAATTTTGATAAAAAACTTTAGTGCATTGAAGTCTGTGCATTGCGCATGCGCCATTGGACCCGCCATTACCATCGTTTTGGAACAGAGGAGGCTGTTTCACGTGGATAGTTGTAGTGAGGTGAGTTATTTTACATTTCTTCTGTAATTTGTGTCATGTTATAGGTCTGTGAGCATTTGTATAATTTTTGTTAGGTTATTTTGTTGTATAATACTTTACTTCAGTAAAATTACGCTAATGTTAAGAGTCAACGTTACACTTTTAACGGTAATGAGGCCGAGAACTTTCCATAGCCATTTACCAAGCATCGAGGCTCATACAGAAGTTTGTTTAAAAACACATTTCTGTGGGTCGATGGTGATTTCATGACAAAACAGAAAAATATTTGATTCAATTCAATTCAATTCATTTTTATTTGTATAGCGCTTTTAACAATGAACATTGTCTCAAAGCAGCTTTACACAGATAATGTGGTGATTAAAAGTAAATATGTTCTTTGTAAGTATGTTTGTCCCTGATGAGCAACTGTGGCAAGGAAAAACTCCCCGAGATGGCATAAGGAAGAAACCTTGAGAGGAACCAGACTCAAGAGGGAACCCATCCTCATCTGGGTTGCACCAAATGTCCATTTGAAGCATATATACAGTGATGATGATCAGAAGTGACCTACAGTCCAATCCATCCTCGAAGCGCCCTTTCTTACTCCGGGGCGTGATTTGATGTGAAATTTGCATTGTTTTCTTAACGTTACACATTATGCATTTAACTTACTAATTAGGCAGATTCCTATAGAAATACTTGATGCTGTGATCCAATTCGTTACATAAATACGTAATATAAATATATTCACTGAAAAACGTAACCATATTATTTTCTATCATGGTAATGATATTAGACATGAATAGATAACAGATAATAGATTAGCCATGTTCAGGGCTGTGTTAAAAATTTGCGGGTTCATAATGTGCTGCAAAGGGCGAGTCATGAAGTTAGAGCGGATATCATGCTGCACGAGTAGTGAAGTTAGCGCGGATATCATGCTGCACGAGTCGTGAAGTTAGCGCGGATATCATGCTGCACGAGTCGTGAAGTTAGCGCGGATATCCTGCTGCACGAGTCGTGAAGTTAGCGCGGATATCCTGCTGCGAGAGTGGTGAAGTTAGCGCGGATATCGTGCTGCACGAATCGTGAAGTTAAAATAGCCTTGCACAAAAAAGACTGCACATCGTCTGGTAAGCAATCCATAACAGTACAATGTTTTACAGTAAAGTTATTGATTTTTTTATTATGAAAATTCATAAAAATTCCCCCAAATAAGTGTTGTAGTATAACTATCAGGACATCAGTGATGTGTGAGCTGAATTTGGTGACAGTATTACAGTGAAATTATTGACTTTTTAGTATTTGCTTTTCTGGTTTTGCACTTTGCAGACGGTCCCTTGGAATCTGTCTCTTAGGTGTTCGCACATAGAGACTTATGTATTTTGTCCAACGCGGAGGAAAGCTGATATTGAGGAAAATTGGGTTGTAGCTGCTTTGTGTCTGCCTCTCTACATTACTACGATAAAAAAGAGGTGTTATTTGTGCAATAAGAGCGTTTAGCTCAGGAGCTATTGACTCGGGAAACTCGAATCTGTGAATATGTGGCCAACTTTACTTAAGTTAATAAAACTGCTGCACTGCATTTTAAATTCAATTTACAAAAGCTTGTTAAGTGCTATGGATACTAAGCAAGACAATGGATGATCGTCGTCTAGAATAAAAAGCAGTATGAAAAGTGTTTCATTTGAATAATTCAGAGGTCAATTAGTTGGTCTTAGCTGGTAGACTAACACATTGTGCTTTTTTGTCAACTTTCAACAATCTGGCCTGGATACATAGAACAAGGTGACTCCATAAACCGTGGGATGAACCTAAAAGTGCTAAAGTAAAACTGAAGGGCTAATGTAAGAGCAGGAAATATTCATATTTAGATAGAACAAAGTATCTGATGTCTCATTATGTTATTGACCTTGAAGTATAATTATTGCAGTATAAAAAAAGTCTGCATGCTGAACAACACTGCTTAGTTACAGTACTGTGCAAAAGTCTTAGGTGTGCTAGTATTTTACCCCAAAAAGAGGTTTTTAGCCAGTTACATTTTTCCTTTGCTGTATTGTACCAGTAAGAATTTTCAGCTTACATTTTTAAACATTCATTTTGTCATTATTTGTAATAATCCAGTTAGATTTTTGTATGCACAAGAAGTCTGACAACAGCCGGTGCTACACACCTGATCTCATCATCATCAAATTATTATTAGTATTATTACATGAAAACTGAGATAAACTAAATTCAGAAGAACTTGACTGTCTTTAACCTCTTTTGGGGGTAAAAATACTAGCATGCCTAAGACTTTTGCACAGTTCAGTATGTGTTGACATTATTCTCTTCACAGAAGCAAAGCATTGAGGTGAGGCGTGAAGCTGTTATCCGGAGCCTCATACTGTACCTTGGCGAAAAACAAGAGGAGCTTTCTGAAGAATGCCTGGTAAAGCTTTTTTAAATTGTGTTACCATAAAGTTAAGCCTGAACTGAAATAAGAGGCACATCAATTCTTAATCTAATGCCATGTTCTACTAAACTATTTGAGGGTTGTTTTCCCAGTACAAACCAAGTAATATTTCTTGTTAATTATATGCAGGAGGACAGTCGCAGTGACACCATGCAACACATCCTTAAGATTCTGGTGGTCTATGGAGCTGGTGTAGAGGATTCAGTGGATGTATCTGTTATTCTCGAAGGCCGGGAGATCCTACCAGGATGTCACAACGTGGCTAAAGCTTGTGCACTACATATGGGGTTGATTTATGCCCTCAACCTTGCATACCCCTGCACTATATTTTGGGTTGTTCTGTTGTTTTGAAATTGTTTCCCGCACTGTGGTACATAATTTGTACTTTTGCCGTTTGTACTAAATAGAACTTTAGTAGCGTTTTCAGTTTTATGCCTTATAACCACCTGGTCTTACTGTCACCAAGAGAGACCAGACTTTAGAAGCATCGATGTGTTTCTACTGTGTGTTTTGAATTGACTTTATTCAAGGCAAATAGTGGTGGGATATGTTTTGTTAAAGTTATCATTTTTTGCCAGTTTTCATTTACTTTTATCTAGAGCGTTTAACATCTTTAATAAACATATTTAACATCTGTTTTATGCTAAATGTTTTGATACCGTTGGGAAAAAATAAACAATTGAATTGTATTAAGGATTGAGTGGAAGATTTGCTGAAACAACAGAATTTGTACTTTGCTGTCAGTTGTAATAAATGTTGTTCTTGAAGCAGCTTTGACTTTGTTTACTTTATTCTGTAAATTACATTTCATTCAGTTTTCATTCTTATGTATTTACAGGAATATATTGGTAAACAATATATTACGGTGTAATGTAGTAATGATTCTTTACAGCATTTTAATGTAAAACTATTACAATATCATCTTGGGTTTTGGGAAATTTACAGGATTTTATTTGCAACTCTTGTTGAACAAGCCAGAGCTACCACCAAACCTGCTGCAGGTTAGAGGAAGACCTGTCCCCTCCTCCATCTTTGCTTTCAGCAGCAACACAGTGGCAGTTAACTACATTCCCAAACGGGGAAGAAGTGTGTTTCTCCTAAGTACAAGACACCGTGAGGGAGCAGTGACTGAGGGACCCAAAGCCAAACCGGAAATAGTCACTGACTATAACCGCTGTAAAGGAGGTGTTGACAGTCTAGACAAGGTGTCACTTCCTATTTCAGGTCATTTTTACTGAATTCATGTGCTTGTTAGAGAGAGATGTAGGAGATACAGTTCGTGTTTGCATGTACAGTATGTTTGCATGATTATTCTCATTGTCATGTGCAGCTTTAGAATGAAGCTTTTAATTTTAGAAAAAGTATAGATGAAGTTTATACTTATTGTTTTCTTGTTCTTGTATCTTTGTAGGTTGTCAGCACCTACAGCTGCAGGAGGAAACCATCTCAGTGGCCACAAACATTGTTTTTTAACATGGTGGACATATCCATGTACAAATCCTATGTGATTTATACGGCCATCAATCCCTCCTGGAACCACCAAAAAAACTTCAGGAGGAGGCTTTTTTTGGAGGAGTTGGGCAACCTCATGGTTGCAGCAGCAGTAATGAGAAGAAGGCACCTCCCCCGTGCACCAATTGCTGCTGCTTTTGTAAGAGAGCTACAGTGCTCTGTAGCTGCCCCTCAGGAACCAGCAGGCACCAGCAGCAGCTTAGAAGTTGTTCGGAGGGGAACATGTAAGTGCTGCAGGAAAAGCACCATCAGCACTTGCGTCACATGTGGCAAATTTGCCTGCAAGGACCACCAAGTAATTTGCTGCAATGACTGCAGCACTAGAGACAGAGACACACACACACACACACACACACACACACACACACAGAAAATACATGTATCCTCTTGATTCATGTATTTAAAACTTTTGTTCCTTTTATTTTCTATTGTGGATGTTGTTTCATTTTCTTGTTGTTGTTGTTGTTTTTGTTGTTAGTTTGAATGTTGTTGTTGCATTTTCTAGTTGTTTTGTTATAAATTATGTTCATAAATGTGATGTGGAGTAGATTTTTTTTACTGAAAAAAATGTATCAGTGAACAAAGGTCACCCTCTCTCTCTCTCTCTCTCTCTCTCTCTCTCACACACACACACACACACACACACACACACACACACACACACACTCACACACATTCTATAATCTCAATAGAAAAGCCAGTAACTAAGCTTTCTATGAACAGCTCTATATCATGGTCTCTTGGGCCCCACCTAATGGGCAACAGTAAAAAACGCAAATGTAAAATCTTTCCTGCAGGGGGCACTAATAACTTTTAAGAATGCATGCATATATGATGTCATTTTGGAGCAATTAAAAAAAATGTTGTTATAATGGGAGTCAATGGGGGAAAATCATCAAAATAATTTAAACTGATGCTGCAAAAAAAACTAACCATGCATAAAAGTCACTTTTTCTCCAATCTTTGACACACCCAAGCCTGTGATAAATGGTCAAAAAAATCCAGTTTACAATTACATTTTATATCAAATTTGTGTTTTTTTTCCATTTCCACGTCACTAATTCAATTGGCAATTAAAAATCCTGGATTAAAAAATTTTTTTTTGTAGTTTTGATCAGAACTGAGGTTGATTAACAGATTTATGTGAAAAAAGTGGAAAAAAAAATATTGATCTGATATATTTTTTATACTTAGTGGCTTTTTTTAGCCAGAACATCACCAGGTGGTGCATTTTTTCTACATTTTTTCTATGTGCCACGTGTCTGTCTGTGGCCGCGAGACTGGATCGGAGTGAATCTGGATCGGTGTGATTTGAGACAAGTCCAGTGTGTGTTTGAATCAGTGTGATTTGAGACGAGGCCGGAGTGAATCTGGATTAGTGCACTTCAGAGAACTCAGATCAGACTTTACCTGAAAATCAGTCACACACACACACACACACACACACACACACAGCAGTATTTACACATTTTCTTTTATTTCTACCTCAAATAAACCCAAATATTCTCCTACGCAACACTATGTAGTGCACTAAACATAGTGTACGAGACACTACATAAAATAAAACGTGTATAACGTGTTTCCGTTAGCGACGCCGGTACAGCGTTAAAGAGGCTCCTGAAACTTTAATTAAATCGAGTTCTACACTTAAATAAGTGTAATTTAGCATTCAAAATTCATATCATCTCCGGAATCTTAAAGAAAAGTGAGATAAAAAGATCAGTATCACCAGACTCACCTTGTGAGAAGATGATTACCTCTGAAAGTGATTTTTCTCGCCAAATGCCAGACAAAAATAGGCCCCGCCCACAAGCGCTGTGATTGGCTATACGAGTTTCTGTTAAAAACGCCGGTGCAGTGTTAAAGAGGCTCCTGAAACTTTAATTAACTTTAATTTTGAT
>NC_060906.1:3587193-3599693 GCF_014805685.1 Silurus meridionalis | reverse complement strand
GCCACAGAGCGCGTGCAGTGTTGTAAGGTGAGCTGCTGGGCATACAGCACCCGGACTGCTTATAAACTACTCAGAACTGCTTTTAATTATTTTATTTATTATAAGGCTGTATGCTATTTAATGTCGCTATAACATCACTTCCGGTTAGCGCGTGCAGTGTTGTAAGGTGAGCTGTTGTACACACAGCACCCGGACTGCTTACAAACTACTCAGAACTGATTTTAATTGTTATTATTTTGTTTATTATAAGGCTGTATGCTATTTAATGTCACTAGAACATCACTTCCGGTTAGCGCGTGCGACCGGAAACAGCTGAGTGCGTGCGGCGCGGGAGTTACATGGCTGAGTTTGGAGCGGTGGTAAGGTTCTGAGTGTGAGATAGAGATGATGGTACAGTGTGTAAACACTGCTGTATCACTGTGAGGGTGTAAATAACCCCTGATACTCTTCACTCATAACTCAGTAATACTGTAGTCAGAAGTAAAGCAGAATGAACACATCAGAAGTCTGATATCTTTGAGTGTCAGTGTGATGGAGAGTTTAAATCCCAGCTCTCCTCAGCATTGTCCCATGCTCCATCACTGGACATGTTTTACATAAACACCACTTATATTTACAATTTAAGGTTTTAGTTTAAATAAACACTCATTTCTGTGGGGAAGAACAGCATCATTTTAACATGGCTGAGATGAAGCGCAGAAGGAGAAAAGAACATCCAAAGCAGGAGACGGAGTATTACACATCTGCTGGGAAAGACAAACCTGGAAATATATAAATTCAGATAAAGGTAAGGGTCCATTCACACATGCCATCCTATGTTCCTTTTGACCTAGACTGCTTTCATTAACAGACAGGGCATTAGGATAAAACTGGTGTGAAGTTCACGACTGGATTAATATTTCATTTTTTCTTATTCAGGGTGTGGAGTATTCAGTTCAGTCCCTTTTGATGAGGGAGACCTCTTTAACCTCGCAACAGCAGACACTCTGGCAATCATCGAACACAGTAAACAGGTAATATATATTTTTTTTACAGTTGTGAAATTATATTGAGCTCTTATTATATCTTATAAATCTGTATGTAGTGTGTATGCCTGAGACCTGTTTCATTGTATATCAGGGCTTTAGTGATTTACATGTGTTTTGTGTTTATTGGCGTGTGTATGTAACAGACATGGTTTAGCAGTACACTGGGTATATGGGGACGTTGTTGTAATGTGATAGTCAATGTACATAAGCAGCTGTGTGTATAGTGTCTGACAGAAACCTGGTCTCGAGGGACTTCACTTTATAAAGTTATTGTATGAGCACCATATACTTTATTAAATTAATTTCTCTTAAATTTGCATCTTATAGATGTAGACTTACTGACTATTGTACTTCCTCATCCCTCAGAGGTAAGGGTTTGTTACAGAAGCACCACATAGCAGATTTGTTGTACCTTGTAGTAATGTGATAGTCAATGTACATCAGCAGCTGTGTGTATAGTGTCTGACAGAAACCTGGTCTCGAGGACATCACTTTATAAAGTTATTGTATGAGCACCATTAACTTTATTAAATTAATTTCTCTTAAATTTGCATCTTATAGATGTAGACTTACTGACTATTGTACTTCCTTATTTCTCAGAGGTAAGGGTTTGTTACAGAAGCACCAAATAGCAGATGTGACCTGGGTGATTGTATATCATGAGAACAAAAGTGACCCAAATATTATAGTATAGTTAAGGCAGCAATGTTCTTGCTGGGTGTAAATAATATACCATATATACAGTGTGCTTTGCTAATGTACTGTATATACAGTGCATAAAATCACCCCAAAAGCCTGACATAGACCTTATAGAGTATCTGTAAAATGCAATAGTAAAGGAAGTGGCAGATTGTTGTTGCTCTAATAAAATAAAAAGGAATATTTGTTGATTCAATCTTGGTGGAAACTACTGGAATTTTCACAGAAACAGTTTTATGCATAGTCATTTGTAGAACTAGCAGTTCTGCAAAACCTAGTATGTCGGACTAAATACTAAGACCTTGTTTGCGATTGTTAATAATACAATTGCTGGTGATCCAAATGCTTTTTTTAAATATTTCTAAACATACCAATCTGTTTTAAATTAAATGTTTTGTGTAAAACTTAGTTTTATGTATCTTTTGAAATTAATGTCTTGGTTTGATATGGTTGCTAATGCAGTAAAATTAATTGCATTAAAATGTGACTTAAGTATCAAATACATTCTAGGGCTACTTAATGTTTATAACAAATGTGAGAAAGATCTCTTGTTTCTGTTTTTAGAATGTAGCTGAAAACATTAGAGGTTACTGCAGTAGATGAGTTGGAGGCTGCTGATCCAGGAGAAGAGTGAGAAAAGGTAATTTATAAAAATCATATTCTGATTATTTATTCCCAAAATGTTGCAGGTACTTTGCATTGTTTTAGTATGTTTTTATCAGTACGTATTGTCTCTCTTAGTCACTGGGAGAGATTGACTGGATGGGTGAACACTATCTGTGAACCATGTCTTGAGATCAAAATGACTGAGATTTTGTGTGCAGTTTTAGGTGCTGGGGTTAGGATTGAGTTAGTCTGTGTGTATGTAGTGTGTATGGCTGAGACCTGTTTTATGAGAACACTGTGTCTAATAAGGACATGCATAGACCATCATGTAAGAGTCCTCTACCAAAGGAGTATTAGTGTGTCCGTGTGTTTGACAAATACATGGTATATCAGGGCTTTAGTGATGTACATGTTTAGTGTTTATCTGAGTGTATATGGAACAGACATGGTTTAGCAGTACACTGGGTATATGGGGACGTTGTCAATGTACATAAGCAGCTGTGTGTATAGTGTCTGACAGAAACCTGGTCTCGAGGGACTTCACTTTATAAAGTTATTTTATGAGCACCATTAACTTTATTAAATTAATTTCTCTTAAATTTGCATCTTATAGATGTAGACTTACTGACTATTGTACTTCCTTATCCCTCAGAGGTAAGGGTTTGTTACAGAAGCACCACATAGCAGATTTGTTGTACCTTGTAGTAATGTGATAGTCAATGTACATCATCAGCTGTGTGTATAGTGTCTGACAGAAACCTGGTCTCGAGGGACTTCACTTTATAAAGTTATTGTATGAGCACCATAAACTTTATTAAATTAATTTCTTTTAAATTTGCATCTTATAGATGTAGACTTACTGACTATTGTACTTCCTTATCCCTCAGAGGTAAGGGTTTGTTACAGAAGCACCACATAGCAGATGTGACCTGGGTGATTGTATATCATGAGAACAAAAGTGACCCAAATAGATTATAGTTAATGCATCATGCGTATTATTATATTGCTGGGTGTCAATTATATGGGTGCAAATCAATAGCGAGCCAAAAGATTATGAAAAGTAAAAAAATATTTATATATTGTTAATTATGTCCAAATGATAGTCCAAATGTGTTAACCTGGTTAAGAAGATGCTACAGCCAGGCTTACATTGTCTGATTTTTGGAATAACTCCAATATTTTACTGCTGTCTGTACATCAGATAGTCAGTGGAATGCGAGCGTAAATTTGAAACGTTAGTGAAGCTAAATGTATGTTTAAAATCAAAAATGCTTTGAGAATCTAATTGGTTTGTGTCCAGCCTAAAGGGAGGTAATAGCCATTAAAATATCCCTGGACAGGTCCATATAAAAGCATTTAGTTTTGTCTATTTTAGATTACCATTGTAAAGGGCCAATCTAAGCCTAAGAAACAGGATTCAAAAGAACTTTGTGAAAAGACAAAAAAAGTAAGGTTGCCTGATAGACATTATTTTTGTCATAAGAAATTCTGTTAAATAATTATAAACTGAGTATTTGTTTTGGTTATGTTTTTAAATATGTACTGAACAGTATCTTACAATAACAAAAACAGTTCTTGAACAAAAAGAAAATATGACAAAGGTTTATATTGATAATTTGTATATCATATTACTGTTCAGTAGAATATACAAAAACCTTGCTATTTTATCACCTCAGCTTTGAAATTAAAGGTATGCATTTAAATTGTAAAATTGAGTCCTTGATATGTCCTGTGTAGAATTAGGCTAGTATTAAGGCATCAAGATAAATTGGTGAAAATCTTTAATGTTATGATTATTCAAATCGATGAGCTTTTAGTTACAAACGAAACATACTGTAGTATTAATTTTTGCATCTGCTTTTAAGATAAACTCAACATTGATGCCAGTGATGGAAGTGACTCTGAGAGTGGGGCTGATGCTGCGAATTTGGATGCTTCCCTGAAGACACCAGCACAGATCAGTAGGTTTTCTAACCTGTTCTAACCATGTTTAATATGCGCCATAATGTCAGTCCACACTGCTAATGTACTCTCAATGATGATTTCTTTTTTACAGGGACGTGAAGCAATCGGACACCAGAAGAGGAAAATGGTTTGCGTTGCATTTTTTTAGGTTATGATTTTTCAGGACACTTTTTTCAATATATTAATTAGCAATAAGAATTTATATTACAAAAGGTAACATTATTCACATTTATTTGCTATTTATAATCCTAAACAAACCTCTGCCATCATACCTCTTTCACTTACTGTCTGTGGTTATGTTTGCATACACTCATTGATACAATTGAGTTCTTTCGATGTCCCATCTACATTTATGGCAATAGCAAACTCCCATTCCCAGAGCGACGTAGAAAAAGCTTTGGAGTTCCCATCAAGAAATGTACACACCAGGCATAACGTTATGATCTTATAACGTTATGACTAGTGATTGAATAACACTAGCTCTTTATTATGGCAGCTGATCGTGGGTGGGATTTATTAGGATTGTAATTAGCTTTACAATTTTCCTCATTTTAAATTGGTTTAAGTGTCTTTATGTAATTCATTTGTATATCTAGCTCTCTGCAAGCTTTATATAACACTGAGCATTTTGGAGATTTCACTATGCACTAAACATTCAAATATCTAAACATCTTGGTTATCAAATTTCATTTATAATGGGTTTTTTGGTTAGTTTGTTTATGAATATTTTGCAGAGACTAAAAAACTCTAAAAAGAAGTCCCGAAAACTACAAGGAAAGGACTTGTTCTTTTAAGTCACTGATGTCTTGATAGTGCACCATGCTGTCAAGTCTGTGTTTGTGTGTGTCAGAGGGCCAATAAAACATGCCTGTCCCTTCAATACTGTGTGATGTCTTGTTTGTGTATTGTTAAAACCAATGTCCTGATAAAGCCCGTATGTCCTTACAAACACTATTTTTGTCAGAAGGCGGGACATTCCGAGCAGGTCCTCATATACAACCATAATGTCAGGTCTTTATATAAATTGTTTAAATTTGTGTAAAGTAATTCTGAAGTGAAATTTGTTTTCCTCAGAGCTGATTAGATTTTTTGACATTTGTGGCATCACTGTAGCACAAGGGGAAGGGTGGGTACCTTTAAACCATGGTACAACTTGTTTACCAGGCAAAGTCCACCTAATACATAAAACCAGTATGTGTGTGTGTGTGTATATAAGATTGATTGTGTGTATGTGTATGTGTGTGTGTGTGAGTGTGAGTGAATGTATGTGAGTGAGTGAGTGTGTGTATGTGAGTGTCTGTGTGTGTATATAAGATTGATTGTGTGTATGTGTGTGTGAGTAGATGTGTAAGTGAGTGTTGTGTGTGTGTATGTGAGTGAGTGAGTGTCTGTGTGTATATAAGATTGATTGTGTGTGTGTGTGTGTGTGTGTGTGTGTGTGTGTGTGTGTGTGAGTGAATGTGTAAGTGAGTGTCTGTGTGTGTGTATCTGTGTGTGTATATAAGATTGATTGTGTGTGTGTATGTGTGTGTGAGTGTGAGTGAATGTGTATGTGAGTGAGTAAGTGTGTGTATGAGAGTGTCTGTGTGTGTATATAAGATTGATTGTGTGTATGTGTATGTGTGTGTGAGTGTGAGTGAATGTGTATGTGAGTGAGTGAGTGTGTGTAAGTGAGTGTCTGTGTGTGTATATATGAGATTGATTGTGTGTATGTGTGTGTGAGTAGATGTGTAAGTGAGTGTTTGTGTGTGTGTGTATGTGAGTGAGTGAGTGTCTGTGTGTATATAAGATTGATTGTGTGTATGTGTGTGTGAGTGTGAGTGAATGTGTATGTGAGTGAGTGAGTGAGTGTATGTGAGTGTCTGTGTGTGTATATATGAGATTGATTGTGTGTATGTGTGTGTGTGAGTAGATGTGTAAGTGAGTGTTTGTGTGTGTGTGTGTATGTGAGTGAGTGTCTGTGTGTGTATATAAGACTGATTGTGTGTGTGTGACTTCAAGATGACTTTAAGATTTTGACATTTTAGCCGGAAATCATCTCTTTTTTGCTTCTCCTCAAATATACCAAAAGCCAGGTAGAGGTTTTCCTCAATCTACTCTACACTAAAAAACTCTGTGTCTCTCGTACACTTTTCTCACGTGAGCAGTGTATCTATGTGCATCCTTGAAGTGAGCGTATTTGATCAGTTCTTCAGGTCTGGGTGAACCATTACAAGTGCAGAGGCGTTAAAGACCTCAACTGGATATGAGTTCCAAAACCAAAAGTAGTAGTAAATAACACAGTAATATATGACTTATTGAGAACTACACTACTGTTTATGGAGTTGAGATCACATGCTAATTTTATCCAGCTCATTTTGTGAGGCACAATATGCATGTTGATTTAATTCTAATACAATAAATGTATGAATTTATTCCTCTCTGTCACTGGGTATTGGTCTGTACAAGATATTACACAATTGTTTACCCAGAAAGGACTAAGTTTCACTTCACATAGACTGTCCTAGAACAATCATTGTAATCTGAACATTTGAGCAGACATGTGATTGGCCAATAGCAATAGTTCAATTCATTTTAGCTTTGATTTGTTTGTTTGAAGAACAAAAAAGATTGCAGCTTGATGTTCTGTTTTCCATTCAGTCACATTTTTATATTCAAAAGTAAACTTTGTTCAGATTTTCTCTGCATTTGATCTGATCACAAAATACATTTCATACATTTATTTCATACATTTATTTATTATTCAATGACTATCTCGAAAAAGATTTTCCAGAACTGCTTATACTTTACACTGTAAAAACCTGCACTTACATTTTTTATTTTAATTAACTTGAATTTACTATAAAATTTCACCTTCTTGACCAATGAGGAGTTGCTATTAATTATAAAAAATTTTCAACTAGCTTAAGATATTTTAAGTTTATTTTTATAATTATTAGCAACTCCTCACCTGTCAAGAAAGTTTAAATGAATTGTGATTTCAAGTTATTCTTTAACTATTTAACTTCTTTAAAATGTAAGTGCAACAAGGCTTTTTACAGCGTAGACTGACATTAACTCATTCGTTGTGTTTCTTTATTGAACAAAGAGACATGGCAGTGAGCAGCCAGCTCAAAAGCTAAATTCAAGTGAAACTACTATGATAAAATGTCATGTTTGTGCTGTTAGTGACATTCCTTCATTAAATGATTTCTTTCTCCATGTAAATAACCACTTGCGACGTCATGAGATAGTAAGTTGTATGTTTAAGGACTGCTCATTTAAAACAAACATGTATGGCACAATTAAATCACAGGGTCGAAAACATTGTCATTGTTCATTGATAGATTTTAAGGAAGGAATAGTGGAAACACGGGATATGAGAGGAATATCTGATGACATGCCTTCTAATAAAGAAACCAATACATCTGTTTTAGAGGATGATTCCAGTTGTATTGATACAGGAGAGGTTCCAGAGAACTTGCCAAAGTTGGTAGAGCTAAAAATCATTTTAAAGCTGGAAAATCACTACCATGTCCCTGGCTCACAGAATTATTATAGACATCTTACAAAAGCACAGGATTGACAATGATGCATTTCTAGTCAAAGACCTTGTAACATCTTTAAGTACAACAAACCCTTTATTCACTGCAATAAAGCAAGTATGTTCTTGAGGCTAAGAGAAACAGAACTTTTCAGTATGTACCAATACTTGAGTCTTTACAGAATCTACTTGGTCAGAATGACCTACTCGACAAATTGGTTGACAGTCACAGTTCTCAACAGTTAAAAGATATCCGTCAGTATAAGTCAATCCAGAATGGACTATATTTTAAAGCAAATGATTTCTCCTCAGAGGAGTTGAAGATATCAGTGTGCTTATATGTTGATGACTTTGAAATTGGCAACCCTCTCGGGACATCAAAAAAGAAGCACAAGTTGTGTGCAATCTATTGGATTTTGGGTAATTTACCATCAATGTTTCAGTCAAAATTGTCTTCAGGTTATCTTGCAGTTTTGTGCAAAACGGAAGACGTGAAGACATACGGATTTGCGAAAATCTTGCAACCTCTTTTGCATGATCTCCAAACTTTGGAACAGCAAGGCGTGTATATCCAACAACTTGAAACATTCCTTAAAGGAACGATACAGTGTGTTGTGGCGGACAATCTTTTCAGGCGAGTATTGTTGTCGATTTTGTACGGCATCTCGTGCAGATACTCAGACCATTGAAGTGAAGGAAGGTGAATTTACACCTTGGACTGCAGAAGAACACAGAGGACATGTGAGACTTGCTATAGAAAAAGAGATAAATGTCATGGGTGTTCAAAAAAGCATGTGTTTTCAGTGTAAGCCTTTGATTTGGCTCACGATCTTTTTGAAGGCATAATTCCAGTGGAGCTGGCAGAGTGCTTTGCTATACTTATTTCAAAGAAAATAAGTATAGCAAACTCATCATTCATTTTCCCTACAAGTGCGGTGCTAAAAAAAAAAATCGACCGCTATTGGTGCCACAGACATTTGCAAGTCGAAAATCAGTTGGTGGCAATGCGCATGAAAATTGGTGTCTGATAAGATTGCTGCCATTGATTATTGGGCATTTGGTGCCTACTGATGAACCTGTGTGGCTTATGATTTTGGACTTGAAAGATATTGTGGAACTGGTTTTGTCTTCAGTGCATACAGATGAGACCATTGCATACTTGGAAAGCAAGATCTCTGAACACCGTCAGAAATATCAGGCGCTGTTCCCACTTAAACAACTACTTCCAAAGCATCACTTCTTGGAGCACTATCCAGGAATGCTGCTTTGGTCCTCTAGTTTTTCTTTGGACATTGCGTTTTGAAGCTAAACATAGCTACTTCAAACAAGTAGTTGGGCACACAAATTGCTTCAAGAACATAACACTAACTTTGGCAAGTAAACACCAATTGATGGTTGGATATAACCTCCACATTCCCATCCCTGAAAAAAAAACCTTACAGGTTACACATGTCTCTGCCATCACTGTAGAGGTTATGAAAGAGGATGTTGTACGTTGCCTTAATTCTATGTATCCTGGTATCACCACTATAAATGTTGCTAACAATGTAAGTTATGATGGCATTATGTATAGAAATGGCATGATAATTGCCCATGGGTCTCTTTGTGGTCCTCCAGATTTTGCAGAAATTACTCAAATTTGTATAATCGAAGGCAACTTGGCTTTCATTGCCAAAAAAAAGTGTTCATGGTATCGAGAGCACTTCAGGCCGTTTGAATTGGTACCAACTCTTGAAATTTGCTTAATTCCCACAATGAGTTGAAAGACCCATACCCTCTTGCTGATTATATGGTTGAACGTGGGCGTGTGTGTATATATGTGTGTGTGTATATATATATATAAAATATATTATACATATATCGAACCTCGATACTTGTGACCTGGGCACTCGCGACCTCGATAGATTGTGACTTTTCATTTGGAACAAGACAGAGTAAATTAAAAAATCTGATAGTTTGCAAGAAGCCGTGAGTGGCTCGAAAGTTTGGAGTAACATTTCGAAACAGAGTTTTAATTGGAGCTACTTTACATTGTCATCATACTCAGCACCAGAGTTCTGTTGTTTCTGCACCTGGAACAACTCTGAAATCAAAGATTATTATGCATTTTTCCATAGAGGTGATTGGGAAATTCTCCTAATTTAGGACCATTTTTGTTTTTCTTGTAATGGTTGCCAGGATGACAAACTTGTAAAAGCATCACAGTGGCATAATCTGTATGATGCTACTTAAAGTTTTAGATGTACACTAAAGTGCCAACTAATGCTCATTTTTCATTGTTCAGAATGTCTCCATCGAAAAGAAACGTGAATGCATCCTGAAAGCCCTTACTGTCTACATGAACGAAGACCCATCAGACCTTGTGAAGGAGTGTATGGTAAGTAATTTACATTTTTAAAAAACTTGTTTCTCTGCAACCATCCCTCCTCTCACTCTTGATCTGTTTGTAATTCTCATTTTATACTTGACATTTTTAGGATGCTGAACATGATGACGTTGCAACCTCGATGCGCAACACCACCCTGGGAATCTACGTCATCATACATCAAGGAGCAGAGGCTACAGACCCTTATGAAGATGTTGGCATCATCATTTAAGGTGTCAAAATGTTCGAAAACCTGAACAATGTGGCAAATGCATGTTCTGTGACACTTGGTCTAATTTATGCATTGAACTTGGATTATCCACAAGATCTGAAATATACTTTTGAAGTTTTTCAAAAGTTGTTTATGGAGCTAGATGCAAACAATAATGTTGAAGGCAACAATATAAATTTTAGATTAATTGGATTTAAATAACTTAATATATTAAAACTAAATTAAGAATGTTAAGTTGATTTAACTGAACAACCATACATTAACTTAATTAAATCATTATTGATAATTAAATGCAACCTAACGACAAGAAAGTTAAGTAGGTCCAACATATATTTTTGAGTGTATATATATATATATATATATATATATATATATATATATATATATATATATATATATATATATATACACACACACACATACATACACCAAGAAAGTACACATGCTATCATATGATATTTAAATGTTAAAATGTAAATTTGTATGTAAATGTACATACAGTGGAACCCGGTTAAAACGAAAATCAAAATGGCGGCAATATATTAACGTGCTTGAAATTTTTTTATGTACATGATGTGCGTTAATAAATGAGAATGTGCATGCACGTGTTTTTGGAGGTTTTTTTAAACAACAGCGTTGCCGCGATTTGTTATCTAGTCATGCTATAAAAATTTACATACGTTTGTAAACTGTCAGGAAATCGTCGAGAATTGTATCGAGAAATGTATCGAGAATCGTTGAATCGAGAATCGTCGATTCTTGCTACAAATCTTTATTATATTCTACAACATTGTAAACACAAAGATCGCTCAGAAAATCACTAAAAACCTGTGGGGTGTAGTTCGTTTTTACAAAAAGCTAACCAGTGTCAACATTAATTTCTCGAGTCATTTCACTCTGACACACAGCTCTGAAAATTTTCCTACACCTGTAGCATCTGTAAGGCTTGATTTTTCCGCCACTTCCGCGAGTTCTTCTGTGGCTGCACAGCGCCGATCGAGATAACCAATGTTAAATGGCAAATTTGCCCCCCTTGTGCTCGAGATATTAGGGTTCGGCATCATAAAAGACTCGACATAACCGATGAGAAAATGCTAAGACAAGGCGAGAATTTGGCGGTTCCACTTCAAAAACGTCGACTTAATAGGGTTGTCGAGTTAACCGAGGTCGAGATAAGTGGGTTCCACTGTATATGTACATGTATATTCTAAAAATAGATTTTTGCTTGTTATTTATGCAGATGTTTTGTTGGAATCAACCCTCCCACTGGCACCAAGACAGCCACAACAAAGGTTGGAGGCAAAAAAGTGGAAAAGCCTCTGAGAAGAGAAACAACACCGTCAACCCTCATGTGTGTACCCTTCTCAGAAAATTAATGGACTTTGAATGATTACGCATGTAAGTTCTTGTTCATGTATTAAGACCAAAACATGTTTTGAATACGCCAGTTCTGTGAATGAACACTTGTTTCTAGACGTACAAGTTATGTTATGTTCCAACACAAATTTAACAAGATCTTAAATGTAACACAAACCTTGTTTAGATGTTTTATACATGCCATTGTTTTAGATATAATATTCAGGATTGATTTGCTGAAACAGCATTTGTTTGATTGTTTAAAAGTACTTTGCTGTCAGTTGTAATAAATGTTGTTCTTGAAGCAGCTTTGACTTTGGTTGCATTATTCTGTAAATTACATTTCATTCAGTTTTCATTCTCATGTATTTACAGGAATATATTGGTAAATAATATATTACGGTGTAATGTAGTAAAAAGCATTTTATTGTAAAACTATTACAATATCATCTTGGGTTTTGGGAAATTTACAGGATTTTATTGCCAACTCTAGTTGCCAACTAAATACTGTAATTTATTTTACTAAAAATACTGTAACTCATAATACAAGTTTAATTCTATTACTGTAAAATAAACAGCAAAGTTCTGTATTTTACAAACAACAGTTAACTGTAAATTGCTTTACAGCATAATGCTGCAGTCCATTTTACAGCAATTAATAACATTTTTACAGAACTTTACTGCCAACGTTTTTTGCCAGTAAAATCCTGTAAATTCTACAGTAAA
>NC_060906.1:3560119-3587093 GCF_014805685.1 Silurus meridionalis | reverse complement strand
CAAAATAAATACATTAAATATTAGTTACAAACCATGGCATCAATGTTTTAACATCAAAAAACAGCTTCTCTGGCCATTTATACCAGTGACACAAAAATGAAGAAGAAATAATATACCTGAAGAGGTCTGCTGGACTCACCAAGGAGCTGCAGTCTAAAACAGAGTCAAAGATACTGAACATCAGATAAAATAAACTTGATATCATTTCTGTAATCAAAACAGGATGAAGTTTTATGTTCATACTTAAAAGTGAGTTTTTACTAATTGACCAAAACTTAAGCACTGACATTTGAGCCTTGAGAAGATTCAAATTGGGAAATTACCTCAAATGTCTCAGTCACAAGTATTACTATTAAGAATGCAGAATATTTTGCATGCAAAATAATTTGAATAGGTTTTTTGAATGCATTTAACCACAAAATAAAGATAATTTAAAATTACACAGGGACTATAACTCGTAAGCTAGCTAGCATATGCTGTAGCTAACATCTGATCCCAAGTGATTCATCTCCAGGTCAAGATCTACAAATAACACTTCATGACTCTCTGCTCTCCCCTTCAGCCACTGCTCGTAACCTTGGGGTAACTATGGACAATGAACTGTCTTTTTTCCCACATATCGCTAATGTTGCTCGTTCTTGTCGATTTCTTCTCTATAACATCCGAAGGATTCGACCATTTCTGTCCATACAGGCTGCCCAGTTGCTTGTTCAGTCTCTTGTCATTTCAAGACTGGACTACTGCAACTCTCTGCTGGCAGGTCTTCCCCTGAACGCTATTCGTCCACTGCAAATGATCCAAAACGCAGCTGCACGACTTGTGTTCAATCAGCCCAAGTTTTCCACACCAGCCCACTGCTGCGCTCCTTCACTGGCTTCCAGTAGCTGCACGTATCAGATTCAAAACACTGATGCTTGCCTACAAGGCCAAAAATGGACCAGCACCATCTTACCTCAGTGACCTCATCACATCTCGCACTGCACCACGCTGTCTGAGATCCTCCAGCACTGCTCGACTGGTACCACCTTCTCTCAGAATGAGAGGTAAGTACAATTCAAGGCTCTTCTCTGTTCTGGCACCAAAGTGGTGGAATGAACTTCCCCTAGATGTCCGTACAGCGGAGTCCCTGATTATCTTTAAGCGACGACTGAAGACCTACCTCTTCCTGAAATACCTAAATTAGCACTTTCCAAGTTTGTAGAATTCGAGTTATATTTATATTGAGTTTGTAATCTTGCATACCAGTGTAGATTTATTCACTACTAGAGATTTAAAGCACGTTTGTACGTCGCTCTGGATAAGGGCGTCTGCTAAATGCCGCAAATGTAAATGTAAATGTAAAATGATCCATTCTGAAGCAAATCCAGAATTTTAACCAAAAATCCTAAATAACGGAATTCATGTAATTGTGCCGATTTTTTTTTTTTAACAAATCGTACTCAAGCAAAGATCACACAAGGTAATATAAATTTCACCGAAAGATTTACTGCACACAAAATCAGAATTTAAGGTAAAAGTCAAACATTTAGAACTGTATTAAACTGTATGCAAGACATGAACTTCAATAATGCCAGAATTATAATAATACTACTTTACATTACAAGTGCCATTAAAAACCCTTTATTAATAGAAACACGTCTGTACTCACCAGAATAAAGATTCTGTCTGAAGACCTCCGCTCCTCCGTGAGGATGGAAGACATTTATTCAGACAATCAATGAACGCGCTGATGATCATGCCTCAAAATAGCCCAATCACAGCGTCGAACAGAAATTCGAAGTGCAGCGTGTACGGTTAAAAAGTTAGGTGCTGGTGTCTGGAGTTTTACTAAACCTTTTCATAAATATGATTATATATAATGTAGCGACACCAGAGAGCTGAATGTCAGGAAAATCACGTTGTGTACAGGAGAGCCGGGGGAAAGGAGAAGTGCAATTTTGTATCAGAATGTGAATTAGTCCTTAACGGCGCGTCTGCCGGAGCTTCGGACGTAGTTCCGTCCGTGGAGAGCTGAGTCTTAAACCTGTCTGTGGGGGTGGGAGCTCGGTGTCCTCACTGCGGTTAAGCCGGTGTTACACCAGAATCTGTGACCATCGTATGTTGTGACCATAGAGGGTGCTGTTGCTAAAATGCAGCTTAAAATATATCGTCTAGAGAAGTTCACTACGCAAACAGCGTAAATGCAAACATCTGCATCTACTGGTCATTAAATGTTTTTGCGAGAATGCGCCGAGCGCCGTGCATGTTACCTTGAACGCGCGTACATAACAGTGCCGTCGTGCTGCAATGAAACAGTTGCATGCGCCACGAACTAAAGACTCATTCATAGCGTAAATTTCATTTAACAGTAGAGGGACTATAAATAGTAAAATTTCTCATGAGCAATTTTTGAAGGGGACACAAATAATACAGTCAAATTGTACTTATAAAGATGTGGTTTAGGTGCACTGAAAAAAGATCTTATGTCCATTTTCCTTTTCTCCGTCATATTATCTAGTCTATGACAGTGCAAGGCAAGTTTATTTATACTGTAGCACTTTTCATACACAATGCTAATTCAAAGTGTTTTACATAAAGAAAGTAAAACTATCATTGAAAAAAATAATCACAACAATAAAAACAAGGAATTAAAAAAGGTATAAAATGTTATTTAAAATTAATTAGACACTTAAGAACAGAATAGAAATTGATTATAAAACTACAGTGGGGTCAGTTGGGATGTAGCACAGTGATCATTTAGTAAAAGTCTGGAACAGGGTGCTATTTTTTAAAAATAATATCCTGTAGTGATTTCAAAGTAGCTGCATTCTGAATCTGAGAAGAAAATCAACAAAAGTGATTTGGTAAACAAATGACCCCTTTTTTTTAAATTCAAGTTAAATATTTAAACTTTCATGAAATACTTAGAAAAAGGTTCTTACACTTGCTACTGACAATCCTAAAATTTCTTAAATAAATATTTTAGTAACTTTTCCTACTAATCCTCTGAGTTATGTCTATTTCCATACCTCTTCCAGCACTTTCACTATACCCTCATCTGAGACAGCTTTCAAAGTGGCACTGAACGAGGGATGGTCTACAATGTGCTTTACCAGGTGTTTTGAAAGAAAATGGGGCCCTGGTCCTCCATGCACTATCGACACAGCAATCATTTTTCCTGCCAAAAAATACTCATCCTCCCTAACAGCTGTCAAAGGTAAAGCCACATCATATACTGGAAATAAGTTTGTTACACGTGACATTTCAGGAACTGATTTGTGCTTATAAAGCACTTTTTCGATCAGTGGCAAGAGCCAGATGTGCAATAATGTCAGGAGCTGTTAAACTCCTTTATTCCATAAAGTGTTTAAACAGTAAGTTTTAAAACATTGTAATCTGCATTTTATATTTTCCATTAAACATACTTTCACAGCTTTATCTATTGGTTCTGGGAGGTGAAGACAGTGTGCTGTAGTTTCAAGCTCATCCTCCTCTTCAGTAATCACAGGTGCAGAAATGTCCATGTATTCTCCAGCAATAAGCAGGAAGCAGCAACAAATACACAAACATACAAATTCCCCTTTTAACTACATAAAGAAAATATTTAATAAACCAAACAATCATGTAACAGATGTAATCAGAAATTTAATAGTACTTAAGAGTTGAACGTATTTATTTGTTCTGCTTTTATAGTGAACATGAACCATGACAAGATTAAAAACATCTTACAATTTATTTTCCACCACTGCTTTTTTCAGGTGTGCTTGTATGCAAAGGTATTATTGGCTGAAAGAAAAATATAATCAGTTCATACAGACAAACATTTTTCAACAATTGAAAATAAATTGGATTTATTGATATTACCAGTGTGTCAGTCAGGTTAGATCTCTCAGGATTTTGTGTCATGATTCCCCCAGTCTGATTCTGAACTGACTTCCTGTTTTTCTAGACCCAGAACAAACCATGTTATTACCCCGAAAAATAAACAATAATTCAAAGCAAACTAACATTTAAAGTCCTTCATTATGCAAATAAACAAATTCATCTTATTGATTTGTTTAAACCCAGACATGTTCCAAAAGAAGGCGTTTATGTTGACTTATGTATAATTATATATATATATATATATATATATATATATATATATATATATATATATATATATATATATATATATATATATATTATGTATTGACTTATGTACTTCCTTTAATGTATAAAAATAGCATTAGACGAATGTAACTTCAATGCAACACATTTATTCACAACGTGTATAAATGTACCATGGTACCACGTGAATGTGAGTGTGTACAACACACACACACACACACACACACACACACACACACACACACTTCAGGATGAACCAAAGAATCACATACTTTTAATTACTTTCACTTAAAAAAACAAAAAAAACAATTAATAGAACAAAAAGACAAAAGAATATTTTTTAACACGTTTCATAGAATTCAATCTTGTACAGATATTTAAAAAGGAACAAAATCTATGTAGTAATTTATCTAGTATATATTATTCTCAATAAGTATAAATAGGATAGCTATTAAATAGAATATAGAATATATAATAGAAACAATGATTTCATTAATTGTTTTTTTTATTATTTGCTTAATTATTCATGATTCACTGCGAACTCGAACAATTTTTATTAAACATAGATATAAAAAGGGCGAAATTAAAACTTTAAATGCAACACAAATTTATTCACGACGTCCTTTATTTAGTCGGATATTTGAAAAAAAATAAATCCACAGTAAAATAAAAACTAAATATTTGTTTTTACTGATGCGCCAAGTCTCAAATCAAAACTAAAATTTGCCATGAAGCGCAGGTCCGACAAGTAAAAACCGTCCGTGTGGAAACAGAGCAAAATGCCAAAAGTACCGCTCGACGACAAGTTGCAATGTCTTATATCACCACTAGATGGTAGCATTTTACTACTACAAAAAAAGTTTTTGATTGATAGATAGATAGATAGATAGATAGATAGATAGATAGATAGATAGATAGATAGATAGATAGATAGATAGATAGATAGATAGATAGATAGATAGATAGAAAATGTAGATTCAGGTAATGGTTATAATAAAATGGTATTGCAGGAATTGGTTACAGAAAAAATTGTAATATAAGTCAAACATTTATATTTTAATTATTATTAAATAATTTTATTACATTACTTATACATTATTATATTATTATTTGATTTTTAGTATTAAAATAATACAATAAAAATATAATGTGGGTAATTACAATTTTACTTTTATATTAAAATAAATATATTTATTATTATGGATATTATTTATTTATGTTCAATATTTGACGTATAAAAATAGATGCTAATAAAACCATGCCAAATATTTTTAGATGATATTTGATTAATTATTTATGATTTACTGAGAAGTCATCCATTTTTATTAAAAATATAAATAAATAAATATAAAAAACGAAATAAAAACGTGTGTGTGTACAAACACACACACACACACACACACACACACACACACACACACACACACACACACACACACACACACACACACACACACACACACACACACACACAATTCAGGATAAACCAAAGAATCACACACTTTTAATTACTTTCACTTAAAATATAAAACAAAAAATTATATAAAACATAAAGACAAAGGAATATTTATTGAATTACTTGTTACTGTTGGTTTCTTTATTTATATAATTTTCCAGATTAAGCATTGTATAACTTCATATAAAATTTAAATACCATTGTTTCATTTGATATAATATTTATTTGCTCGTTGTCAAATCAAAATAAATATTTTCCATTTTTTTTATTTTCTATGTTTTGTAAAATGTAACCATCCTTATAGAAATATAAAAAGAAAAAACATAATTTATCTAGTATCTAATAATGTTATACATAGATAAAAATAGGATAGTTATTATAAAATAGTTAAAATAAAATAAAATATAGAATATATAATGGAAACAAGGATTTCATTAATTTTTTATTTTATATGCTTAATTATTCATGATTCGCTGAGATCCATTTTTATTAAACATAAATAGAAAAAGGGCGAAATTAAAACTTTTAACGCAACACAAGTTTATTCATAACGTCCTTTCTTTAATCGGATATTTAAAAATAAATCCACAAAAATAAACACTAAATATTTGTTTTACTGATGCGCCAAGTCTCAAATCAGCACTAAAATCTTACATAAAGCGCAGGTCCGACAAGTAAAAACCGTCCGTGTGGAAACAACAAAAATAACCAAAGTACCGTCCGGCGACAAGTTGATTTATATAGATTCAAACACCACAATTATTTTAAAACAGTTATAAGTGTATTTTAAAAGGTTTAATACATTATATTAACGAAAAATATATTCATTTTTGTTTATAAATTTATTATTTATTTTAATTAAATAAAATGTGCTGCTGGACTTCAATGCTACTGCAATGTCTTATTTAACCACTAGATGGTAGCATTTTATTATTACAAAAATCACCGATGTTCAGTTCAAATTTAATTAAAATTACACAGTGTACAAAAGTTTAAATAAGTTTGACAAAAAGTTGTCAATCTATCTATCTATCTATCTATCTATCTATCTATCTATCTATCTATCTATCTATCTATCTACCAATTTAACTTTTATTAATTAATTTATCTATTCATTTAATAGGTTTTCTTTTCATTTATTTATATATATATAATAAATTAATATTATTTATATAATTTATTAATAAATCAATTAATCAGTGGTGCTGACGTCATTGTATGGAGATCACAAGGTCCATTGTGATTTTCCATTTGGTAAGTAGAACAGTTCATTAATATAGATGGGAACAATCCTTAAATTTACGGAACAAAAACTGTTCAATCAGGTGAAGAAGTTGTGTTTAGAAGCTGTAGAAGTGAAAGGAAGCAGTTTTGTGATGCAGTAAATCACAGCAGACATTATAAAATATAACTTGCTGCACCAAATGTGTAGTAGCAGAATAAGATAGATCATTACATTCAAGTTTCTTTCTTTGGTTTTCCACATTTAATCATGCAAGAAAATATAGGAGATTGTATGATATTTATTTCTGATGTGTTTTAAGTTACCAAAATGTCAGTAGCACTTTAATACTTTAGCCATTTATAAATGTTCAGATGAGGAACAGTGTTGCCAGATTGGTGTGTTTTGAAGTAATTGTTCAAAATCCACACAAAAAAACTCTATAGTAAATACACAAATCTTACTAATAACAATACAAATTCATTTTAACAAATAATTAATTTAAAAAGACAACAATACTGTGGCGCATCACAACTTGTATGTAATAAAGCAAATTAAATGTTTTTGTCTAAAGACGGTTATGTTGAAGGTTATGTCATCTGCCAACACTGATGAAAAACTTGGTAAAAATGTAAGGAGTTCAATTCTGAATTCTAAATCTTTTTTTTCTCTCATCAGGTCCTTCAGATTTGCCAGCTTCCAACATTTCTGTTTTATTTTAATTTAAAATTCAGGACCTGCCTATCTTTCCAGACTCCCAATCAGGCAAGCAGGAAAACTTGTCATGTCTGCTTTGAAAGTCTGTCCACTAAACAAAAATAAAAGACATAGTGGTGTCACTGGATAGACAGTGGGGACAGTCTGTCATGAAAAGCAAGTGCTGGGTGTATAGTTGACTCTGCCCGTATTGCAGTAAGTAAAAATGCTAGTTTTTTACGTGTTATTTAAAGTGTAACTGAAGGTCTGTTTGTCACATAGTGAATATTATAGACTAAAACACTCAACCTTGTTTCTCTCTCTTCCACGTGTTCTCCAACTTTTCTCTTTCCTTCCTCCTCTACTACTTTTACAGCTTGTTCATAAAAACCTTAATTGGTTCACTGGCACCTTCTGCCACCACTGTCTCTCCTCCATCTTTTATCACCACAGATCTCTCCCTTCCACAGTCTTGTTCTCCAACTGCTCCATCTTCCAGCTCCCAGTCCTTGAGTCAGGAGGGGTCATATGTGAAGAAGGAAGAAAAGGTAAGTTTTTTGGCAGTGGTGTACTTTAATCCACACTATTAATAAATTTGCTCTCAGACAAAGCTGACTTCATGCAAATGAGATTTATTCTGGTCATCAGGTTATTGGTAGCCAATAAACAGTTTTTTGTTCTTTTTAGTTATTCAGCTGTGTTTACGTGTCCAGTGTCCAAGGGCTGTGGTTATTGTCAATCACTGATTTAAGCTAAGAGGCTTTGGGAAACCCGGCCCAGTACATTTTGCTTGATTGACAAAAAGCAGGGACAAAGTCATATGGACACAAATGGACAGGACCACAGATCACCTCACAAGTGAAATGATAACTACACTGTAAAAAAGCCAACTTACTAAAAGTTATCTAAATAAAATGTAAAAAGTAAACTGAACTAAAATATTTTTATTTGAAATGCTCAGAAATAATACTTAGTTTATTCAACAAATATGTTGCTTCAATGTTGAAAACTGTACAATACTAAAAATGTTTTGTTGAACTTACATTAAAATGTAAATGTTTTGCGTTAAGGCGTGTGTTTCTTGTTGGCGCGTGCGCATTATGAACGTGGAGTGCATGTGTTAAGACTTCTTTTTATATGTCTAGGGTTTGAAGCTGTAACATTCATACTGTGATCCCTTCTGTGAATAGGCCAGGGAAACGGACACGTAAACCAAGTATAATATAAAAGGATTTATTCAAACAAGGAGGAACAGGAGGAATGGCATAGTATATACAATATTTACACTAATCAAAAACCAAAGCATAATAAATAATCCCACAGGAGAGAGGCGGAGAGTGGCACTAAAGAAAAGAAGAATAAAACCAACCCAACTATCTCAGTAATAAACCACTAACCTAACTCCAAACAAGTTTTCCGGTGCCTCTACATGCCCTAACTTACCTACTCTAAACTAACAAAAATACAGAGGTAGCACACACTCCTAGCTAGTGTCTCTATACATAGGATCATCTACGTGTTGCAAGATGTAAGTCACGTGACATACTACCTGCCCAACACTCCTGGGGAAAACAAGGGTTGTTGTCAGGATATAATCACTCACAAAAACAAACAAGATACCAACATTAAATCAACGATGTTGATTTGTAAATCAATTTTGTACAAACCCAAGTCAACAGGGGAAAATAAAGAAACCATCAATGCTTCAAACACAACAATGTGAAAACAAATGGTGCTCATGGTGCTCTCTCCAATGTTCCTGCAGTCCTCTTTTTAAACTCCAGCAGTTGACCGGATTGGCCACAGGTGCAGTCAGGTCACAGGACACACATATATATATATATATATATATATATATATATATATATATATATATATATGATAGAAGGATGAGGAGAAACTAATTATGGAGCTACCAACAGGCCAACAGCAACACTGAAGGAACTACAGGAATTTCTGGCAGGTGCTGCTCACACCTTACATGTGACTACAGTATACTGTATTCTGTACAGGTCTGGGCTGTGGGGTAGGGGGCAAGAAAAAAGCATTCTTTTACAAAGAACAATATGCAAGACTGTCTGTCTTCTTCTTCCTCTTCTTCTTCTTTCAGCTGCTCCTATTAGTGGTCACCACAGTGGATCATCTTTCAAACCAACCACCTGCATGTCTTCTCTCACCACATCCATAAACCTTCTCCTTAGCCTTTCTTTTTTCCTCCTAAGCCTTCTCCAATATACCTCATGCTTCTACCGACATATGACACACACACACACACACACACACACACACACACACACACACACACACACACACACACACACACCAATATCTCAAAAACCCAAAGGTGATTGAGAGAGATCTCAAAGTGACCTACCTAGTAGCTCAACTCGTAGCCTAATCAAAAAAAGCCCCACACTGTGGCAGAGACATTAATGCCCCCCGCCTGCAAAGCCGCTGTCAACAAGATGCTCGGCCCTGACGCAGTTAAAGAAATAGCTAAAGTTCCTCTCAGATTACACAATTAAGTCAAGTCAAGTCAAGTCAGGTTTATTTGTATAGCGCTTTTCACAACAGACATTGTCTCAAAGCAGCTTTACACAAATCAACAGTTAAGGTGAATGGTGTGAATTTGTCCCTGATGAGCAGCCGTGGAGACTGTGGCAAGGAAAAACTCCCTTAGATGTTATGAGGAAGAAACCTTGAGAGGAACCAGACTCAAAAGGGGAACCCATCCTCATTTTGGGTGACATCAAGAGTTTGATCATAAATCTTTCAACAATACAGAACACTGGACAGTGAGAACTAACATGATTACTGGAGTATAAGATTATAAGTGATGTTCTTTCTACAGTCTTAAACAGTCTATATGGTTAGTAGCTCCGAGTTTTATGAGCTCAGCATTTGTGATCATCACAGATCCAGCATCAGCTTCTCCATGCCAGAGCCTTTAAACACTCCAGGAGGTCCAATGTCAAACTCCACACATGTAGCGGGATCCAAATGGCACTGGTACGTCTCTAGATGGTTCGCGATGTTTGCGAGTTCGGCATCTACTTCTTCAAAGGTCCGTAATCATCAAGATGGTGGGAGGTGACTGGAGCTGGCCAAACCGCAGGGTGTCTCGGGATGGGGAGAGAAAGAGAAGCAGTGAAGAGAAATTAGCGTAGCTGCTGTTCATGATATTAACAGCACAAGTTGATAATGTGATGTGATCAGATGTTCTGGAGCACAAGGTTATGATGTGATGTGTGTTATGTGTAGGCTTTGACACTGTCAGGAAGACTACTCCAGTGTTTAGGAGCTAAATGTGAAAATGCTCTACCACCTTTAGTGGACTTTGCTATTCTAGGAACTACTAGAAGCCCAGAGTTTTGAGATCTCAGGGAGCGTGGCGGATTGTAGCGTGTTAAAAGACTGGATAGATACATGGGAGCCAAACCATTTAGTGCTTAATAGGTGAGAAGTAATAGTTTGTAGTCTATTCGAAACTTAACAGGAAGCCAATGTAGGGACGATAAGATTGGGGTTATGTGATCATATTTTCTTGACCTTGTAAGAACTCTGGCTGCTGCATTCTGGACTAACTGAAGCTTGTTTATTAATGATGCAGGACATCCACCTAGTAACGCATTACAGTAGTCTATTCTGGAGGTCATAAACGCATGGACGAGCTTCTCTGCATCGGATATAGACAACATGTTTCTTAACTTAGAAATATTTCTAAGGTGAAAGAAGGCTGTTTTTGTAACTTGGTTAATATGATATTTGAAAGACAAGTCGCTGTCTAAAATAACTCCCAGGTCTTTTACCGTTGAACTAGTGGTTACAGAACATCCGTCTAAATGCAGGTTGAGATGCTGGTGCTTCTGTATACTAGTTTTTGGGCCGATGAGCAAAATCTCAGTCTTATCGGAATTTAAAAGTAGAAAGTTATGGGTCATCCAATCTTTTATTTCTTTAACACACTGAGTTATCCGAGTTAATTGAGCGTATCGCCTGGTTTAGATGAGATATATAGCTGAGTATCATCAGCATAACAATGGAAGCTAATTCCATGCCTTCTAATAATATTATAATAATAAGATTTCCTGATGTCTTACCAGTCAGATGGTGTGACGTATCCTAGAGATGTTATCTGATAGCACTGCTGCTCCAACTCTGGCAGGCCATCAGGGCGGAAGAACCTAGGACGCTCCCAGAAATATTGATAAAACTGAAAACAGAGAGACACTGAGAGCTGCTGAGCGAAAGCTTTGTAAGTGTGTGTTGAGTACATGTGTATTATCTAGCAAATCTAAGTTCCTTACCATCTCTCTCTCTCTCTCTCTCTCTCTCTCTCTTTCTCTCTCAGGATACCCAGAAGGACAAATGAAATGGGTGATGCTCCCAGAATAAACAGAATTGATGTTGGTGCCATCAGGCACAATAATATTATTGGACCTCCGCAGAATCCAAACCGAAGTAAGTTTCTCTTCAAAGCGGATGCTGTTACAGAACCACTGTGAGCAGTGTGTGGCGAGTGTGTGGCGAGTGTGTGGCGGTGTGTGAGCAGTGTGTGGCGAGTGTGTGAGCGAGTGTGTGGCGAGTGTGTGAGCGAGTGTGTGAATGAGTTTGTGAATGAGTGTGTGAGCGAGTGTGTGAATGAGTTTGTGAATGAGTGTGTGAACAAGTGTGTAAATGAACGTGTTAGAGATCATACAGTATGTGCCTTATCTTCCTTTGTAGTTATTGTTGTTCCTGTCAGGATCATTCGGAACAGACTTTAGAGTCTATTATATTTTATTATGTGACACTTTTGTAGATTTTCCGGTAATTTAAATTAAATGTTTTAGTGTTCACATAACAGTGACTTGTGAATTATTCTGTTAACCCGCATCATCTTCTGTGTTTCCTGTCCAGATTAAAAACAACCCTATGTATTCACAATTCAAGTTTCAGTGACACGTCACATAACGTCACAGTTAAAGTATGTTTAAACCAATGATATTTGCATGGGAGGATCATGGGAATATCTTTTGGGTTATTGAAAACAAAGATGACTATTGTCAGAGCTATTGGTTGGTCAAAATCACACCATAAAGCAGGGGTCACCAACATGGTACCCGCGGGCACCAGGTCGGACGCAAGGACCACATGAGTCGCCTGCGGGCTTTTTCTAAAAATAGCTGTTTCCTACTTTGTTAAATCATTGTTGATAATTATTGTGAGAAATCATTAAGATGATCAGTGTCTTCACATAGATCAGTGTTAAACTCAGGCCCGTGGGACAAATCCAACCCGACGTACAATTATATCCGGCCCGCGAGATGATTTTATATAGATCTATTATTATTGTTATTAATGTCGCGGCGATATGTAGCTCTGATAACACAAACTAAAGATCCCATAATGCAGCGCTTCAGCTCCCTTACAGAACGCTAGACCACCTGAGAACATTCCAGCGTCAATCAAGTTGAGCTTCTGTTGATGTATTTAACTCTATTGTACAGTTATTGTGAAACAGCGCCTCACAGTGGTGAAGAGAAAAGTTGATTCTGAAAACAGAGCCATTCAAAACCGATGGGATTCTGAGTAGATGTTTACTGACACTGGCGGTAAACACGTGTGTCTTATTTATGGAGCGAATGTGGCTGTAATTGAAGAATTGAATCTAAGACGCACTACAAAACAAAACATTAGGAGAAGCTAAAAAACCTGAATGTAGAGCAGAAGATACAGAAAGTAGAAGAGTTAAAGAAGTATCTGACATTTCAGCAGATGTTTTTCACCACAGCAAAATCACAAAGTGAAGCTGGTGTGAAAACAGAGGAGAATCAGAGTCAGCCGGTTATTTACTGAGGGAGAGTTTCTGAAGAGCTGCATGATGAAGCTGTGAGACGTCTGGTGTTTGACAGAAGATATTTTTTATGGAGAGCAAAATATTTTAAGTTATTTAAAGTTTAAGATAATTTTTTATAAAATGGCATAAGAGCAAAGAAATCTGATTGTTTTGATTTGTTGTGATTTTAACATTTACTTAAAAGCACATTTTTTATTGATTTGCTTTTTGCAGCATGTTCATATTTCTAACTTGTATAATTTTGACAGGAGATATTATAGAGAGTTATTTATTTAAAGTTTTTTATTATAAGTTTTTTAAGTTATTTATTTAAAGTTTAAGTTTATTCATTTTGGAATAATATTCCTGTCTGTATTTATTCATATTTATAAAAAAACAAAAACATTTAGTTTTAGTGTGTTCAGTAAATGTTTCTTTTGTTCGACCCGTGACCTGAAGTGTGTTTTAAGTTTTGGCCCCCTGTGAAATTGAGTTTGACCCTGATAGAGATAAATATCATTTATTATTAATAATAACATATAATTAAAGGTAAAATGAGCAAATTTGTTATTTCAGAATTGTGTATGAAACTGGTAGCCCTTCACATTAGTCGGTACTCAAGAAGTAGCTCTCAGTGTCAGAAAGTTTGGTGTCCTGAAGATTTACGTAATTTAAACCATCATTATTACTTTAAAACATTTACATGAATTTTTTGTCTTCATGCTCTATGTTGCATCCATATTTCTCCATGTCCATGCTGCTTAAAGTATTAAAAACAGGAAGTATTAATATATGGTACATTAAGAACAGATAGAAATGTGTGATTAAATATTTAATTTGATTGACAGCCCTAATATTAATATGATGTGAGGTTCAGTTACCAGCGTGACACTAAAACAGGTAGAAGTAATAACTACTTTTTACTGAAGTACATGTCAGAGACAAAACTTATTTACTTTCATTATTATTATTATTATTATTATTATTATACTTTAATATCTAAGGATTTTATCATTATTATTATTGTTATTATTATTATATTTTAACATTGACTACTAATATGTGTTACACATTTATTATCAGGTGGACAGTCAGAATGTGTAACACATTAGTAGTCAATGTTAAGATATAATAATAATAATAATGTTGATGATGATGATAATAATGATAATAATAATAGTAGTTAATGCCCCATATGTATAAACTAAAGCAAGACTTACTGTAGGTAAATGAATCAGCAGGAGGAGCAGCTCAGTGAGGAAATGTCCAGTAGATAATTAAACTAATATACAGTCATCACACTAAACTATATGATATCTTCTACATCTCCATGGTTACGCAATGAGGTGCTTCTGAGCAAAGAATGCAGTAACGTCAGATCTGGTGTTATGCGCTAAAATGCTCCCCTGCCACAGACTGCACCACTTTCTTTCTTTTTATTTTATTTTTTGTGAATGCAATGTGCTTCTGTAGATAATAAGCCTTTAAGATAAAACTTTATTTGTGGGGAAATTTCCAAAATGTGGTGCAGAAAGAAAGAAAGAAAGAAAGAAAGAAAGAAAGAAGAGTAAATAAAACTCCATTTATTTTTCTTCTATACTTTATATAAAATTATTATAGATTTATGGGTGTTTTTGTAGGAAATATTATACATCCAGTGTGTGTGTGTGTGTGTGTGTGTGTGTGTGTGTGTGTGTGTGTGTGTGTGTGTGTGTGTGTGTGTGTGTGTGTGTGTGTGTGTGTGTGTGTGTGTGTGTGTGTGTGTGCAGGCACTAAAGATGGCACTGATCCCATACTGGGTTGATCACCTGATTCTAGTAAGAAATGGAGATCAGATCAGAGAGAAAATAAAGAATGGATTGGGTCTGATCCTGTAGCATAAAGATAGAAACTCTATTAAATACTAACTAAAGGACAAAGTAATACATGTGATTTGGACTCCTTCTGCTCTGGGCTTTTTCACTTCAACTCCTCAGATCCTGTAGATAAACGTGTTCTCGGTTTGCAGACACAGAAATGCAGGAACACTGGAGTCTTCACACACAATTGTTCATCACCATTAAACACTAGAAGAGAAAGAAGTGAATCAGTAACAGAAAACTAGAAGGAGGTGTTTGATGATCAGCAGCAGGTAATTATCTCTGCTTCAAGGAAACCAGGATTTGATTCAGTGTATCATTTGTCCTTCAACATTTCTTCATGCTTATATAATATCTTTGGTAGAACATTTAGTGAGAACAAATGAGAAGGTGCAGAAGATGGAAGAGGAACATGAGCAGATATTTGCATCACATCACTGCACTTCTCCAATCCCAGGCTGTAGAGTTTTTGCTGATTTTAATAAAGATCACTGCTGTGGAGCGTCTCTCTTGTTCTACATGGATATTAAAGTGCAGACTTTAAGAACAAGCTGAGGAGAATTTTACAGGAATGATAGAAGACGCGGTGTGGAGGTGGAGAGATAAAAGCACTGTCCGAGTGAGGAAACCAACTGCTTACAGGAAATCCAATATTTGTGGCAATAAAAGATGATCATCATCTAATAAATAATGCTAATGTGCTAAATAACTGTAATGTAGTAAATAACGCTATTGTAGTAAATAACGCTAATGTAGTAAATAACACTGATGTAGTAAATAACGCTGATGTAGTAAATAACTCAAATGTAGCAAATAACACGGATGTAGTAAATAACGCTGATGTAGCAAATAACACTGATGTAGTAAATAACGCTGATGTAGTAAATAACACTGATGTAGTAGATAACTCAAATGTAGCAAATAACACTGATGTAGTAAATAACACTGATGTAGTAAATAACTCAAATGTAGCAAATAACGCTGATGTAGTAAATAACACTGATGTAGTAAATAACGCTGATGTAGTAAATAACGCTGATGTAGTAAATAACGCTGATGTAGTAAATAATGCTAATGTAGTAAATAACACTGATATAGTAAATAACACTGATGTAGTAAATAACTCAAATGTAGCAAATAACGCTGATGTAGTAAATAACACTGATGTAGTAAATAACGCTGATGTAGTAAATAATGCTAATGTAGTAAATAACACTGATGTAGTAAATAACGATAATGTAGTAAATAACGATAATGTAGTAAATAACTCAAATGTAGCAAATAACGCTGATGTAGCAAATAACGCTAATGTAGTAAATAACGATAATGTAGCAAATAACGCCGATGTAGTAAATAACACTAATCATTACATCAGTTTCAGTGTTTATATAAAACAGATTATTACTCACTTCAGTGTCTGTAGTTTGTAACGTTCATCATCCTTCAGATCAGAGAGACACTTCACTCCTGAGTCTCCTACTTTATTCCCATACAGATCCAGTTCTCTCAGGTGTGAGGGGTTTAATCTCAGAGCTGAAGCGAGAGCAGCACAGCCTTCATCTGATACTCCACAATACTGCAACCTACAGATACACAATAACACACACTTCACTCTCTCAGTTTCTACACATTACACATCCTGTGTGTTCTTTCCACTAGAGAGAGAGAGAGAGAGAGAGAGAGAGAGAGGGATGGAGGAGAGATTTGACTTTTAGGTCACTTTATTGCTAAAAGTAAAAAAAGATTTTGAAAAGTTGGAACATTTGATTGAATTGAAACTTTAAGTTGCAGAAAGCCGTCATGATCAACTTCACAAATACATTCATTTATTCCCCATTTGCACTAAAAAGATTTCATGTTCCTGAACATCTGCTGATATAGTCGTGTTTGTATTAAACCCCTAAAAACAGCATCAATTTAGTTGATTCTTTTCCATTTAACTTCCTTTTCTTCACAATCATTTCCATTCTTTCCAAAAGTGTTTGAAGTTTTCACAGAATGTTTTTCCTGTACAGTTTATGACTAAAATGCCAGTAGGAACTTCTGTGTTCTTGTTATTAGTGTGCACTCGACTGGGATTAGTTTATGGTCTGAAAGTGGTGTAGGGAGAAGATCAGAGTGTGTGAGCGTGTTCCTCATGGTGTGTGTGTGATATGTAGAACATGTCTAAACGTGCTGCAGAAACCCTGCCTGTGTAGAACTTCACCCACGTGTACTGACGTGTTTGTGGGTTGTTTTCTCTCCATCTGTATGAGAAGTTCAGGGATTTAGTTCTTACTCTTGCTGATTTAGCATGTGGTCTCCCCCCAGGAAAATAAAGTCGCTCTACTGGTGTTTTCTTCTCTAACGTTCTCTAACTTAGAGAAAAGCTTCACCCTCTCTGACCCTGTGTTAGGAGCAGAAATATTTACAAACAAAACATTGAAGTGGTTGATTTCAGCTCTCACTATGAGAGTCTTCCTGCTTCTACCTCATCCTGGGAGAAGATTTGTGCTTTAACATTAGGTGAGAACAGAAAGGCGACTCCAGCACTAATATTAGATCCATGACTCAAGATTTTTCCTCCTTTCCACCACAAGCCCCAATTCACCTCATTGTCCTCGTCACTATGTGTCTCTTGCAGGAAGATTAAACTCAGTTTCTTTAAGCCTTTACTTTCTGAAGTATTTCTCTTTTTTTTGTCCTTTATCTCATTTACGCTCAGGGATCCCACCTGCAGAATCTCCATGAGAAAAAGAGAGAGATAATAGAGAGCTGATAGAGAGGAAAACAGGAGAGGAAACATGATGACTATGTAGATTTCCCCTTGTTAGTCTCTTTTCCAGGTTGTTTAATGTGTCTGATTGCTGTTGAGAGTTTTTTTAATGAAGATGTTTCTGCTGTGGTATGGTTCAGAGTGAACATGTTTTCCTCAGAAGACACAAACTTTTCTAGATGGGGAAAGAAATCGCTTACTTCAACACCTCCTTTTCCTTAAGTCTCATCCAAAAATCAGTTTATTTGTTCAACAGAGTAAAGATCCTTTTTAGAAGTGTCTGACCTCTGTTCCTCATCTCTGATGCTCTCAAGAGAACGCTGAGATAAATCACTCAGCTGCTCGGTCAGGGCTTCCTCCACCTCACAAGCCTGAGTTCCCTCAGCTCCCACAGACACCACCTGATCTCCTTCTTCACTTTTCTTACTGGTCTTTTTACTCTCTTCTATAACTTTACCATTCACATCACTGACCATCACACTCGCATCACTGACCATCACACACACATCACTGACCATCACACTCACATCACTGACCATCACACACACATCACTGACCATCACACACATCACTGACCCTCACACACTGTCAGGCTGACGGACAGGACGCGGAAGCGGAAGTAAGTCAATCATAGTTTATTTAGTCACATCAACAAAGAAACACTCACGGTTGCTGTGGCGAGAAAACAAACCAAGAATATCCGCTCGAGACGAGTAATCCAAAACAAAACATAGAATCCGAAAACGAAAGTAAACTGCTACGGCAAAGAGTAATCCATAAGGAACAGAACCAGGAAACGGAACCAGCGGGGAATGCCGGCGGTCGAGCAGCCACGGGTATCACCAGCATGACAATTCAAGAACCGACAGCCTGTGACTCGAGAACGTGAGTCTATATAGTCTGATACTTAACGAGCCACAGCTGTCGGTCGTTAAGTCAGGCACGGGATAACGAGGAACCATGACAGCTACTGAGGGGGGCGTGGCAGGGTGCATCTCTGACAGCTACTGAGGGGGGCGTGGCAGGGGAATCCCTGACAGCTACTGAGGGGGGCGTGGCAGGGGAATGCCTGACACACACACATCACTGACCATTACAGTCACATCACAGACCATGTGACTTGAAAACGTGAGTCTACATAGTCTGATCCTTAACGAGCTACAGCTGTCGGTCGTTAAGTCAGGCATGGGATAACGAGGAACCATGACAGCTACTGAGGGGGGCGTGGCAGGGTGAATCTCTGACAGCTACTGCGGGGGGCGTGGCAGGGGAATCCCGCAGCATCACAGCATCACAGCAGAACAGGGGAAGATTGGAAGGGGCCCAAGGCCAAGCGGCGTCCTCGGTCGGGATCAGGAACGGGTCAGCGGCCTTCGAAAAGACCGGAAGCTGAGCAGGATTACTGGCAGAGATCAGCGGTGGCGCGACCTCCACGGCGGGGAACCCGAACCAAGCGACGTCCACTGCGGAGACCAGAGGCCGAGCGACGTCCACGGCGGAGACCACAGACACAGGGGCACCCTTGGCAGGACGTTGAACCTGAACGACACCGTCGTCAGGGTGACCTGGAGGACCGACGTCGCCATGCGGGGAACCTGGAGGACCGACGTCGCCCTGCGGGGAACCTGGAGGCCCGATGCCGCCCTGCGGTGAACCTGGAGGCCCGACGTCTTCATGCGGGGAACCTGGAGGCCCGACGTCGACCTGAGGAGGACTTGGGGCGAGCCGCCGCCTGAGGAGGACTTGGGGGCGAGCCTTCGCCCTGAGGAGGACTTGGGGGCGAGCCTTCGCCCTGAGGAGGACTTGGGGGCGAGCCTTCGCCTTCGTTGGAGTCCTGGGGCAGCGGTTCGATGTTCCATTCGCGGCTAGGCGGCGGTTCAACGTCCCTTTCGCAGACAGGCGGCGGTACGACGACCTCTTCGCGGCCAGGCGGCGTTATGACGTCCCCCTTGCGGCCAGGCGGCGGTACGACGTCCCCCTTGCGGCCAGGCAGCGGTACGACGTCCCCCTTGTGTGGTGGTACGGTCAGCTTGTGGGCACTTTGAGATGCCCTGGCACGCTCGCAGACGCTCTGAGATGGTGCAGAGCATCCACGAGAACCCCGGAACACAGCAGCGCGCTTGTATAGACCCAGACATAATCCGCTGGTTTTTGACAGAGCGTCACCAGACAGGAGAGAGATGCAGAAGGCGATCTTGGCTCGTTCGGAGGGAAACTGCGAAAAATTTTCCTCCACATACTCGCACATAATCACAGACCATCACACTCAGAAAATACTGGAAATACAGATTTAATGCTGCAGGTTTAATTGGACTTTTGAGCTGCATTAAAAGTCACAACAGCTCAATTCTACACTGAGGGATTTTTGTAGCTTGTTAGATATTAGATCATCTTCTCTTTCTTCATTATTCTGCCTCGTCACATTCACATTTATATCAACACTTTTGTACATTTATTAGATATTAGAAACTAAAACAATACAAAAGTCAATAAAAAGTCATGATTATATAAAGATAAAAATTAAATCAACACTCATTTAAACTAACAAACAAAAATAAAAAATAAAACTATAAAGTTCCTCCTCAGAACATTGATGCTGAACCTAAAAGCTCTGCTTCAGTCTCACTATTAGAGAATGTGTGTTACTGAGGAGCAGGTCATGTGACTCTCAGAGAGATGATCTTACCTCAGTATCTCCAGTTTACAGTGAGGATTCTCCAGTCCAGCAGAGAGACACTTCACTCCTGAGTCTCCTACTTTATTCACAGACAGATGCAGATCTCTCAGGTGTGAGGGGTTTGATCTCAGAGCTGAAGCGAGAGCAGCACAGCCTTCATCTGATACTCCACAATCCCACAACCTGCAGATACACAATGACACACACTTCACTCTCTCAGTTTCTACACATTACACATCCTGTGTGTTTTGAAATGAGTGGTGTGGATGGATAGATAGAGGGATGGATGTGTAGATGGATGGATGGATGGATGGATGAATGGATGAGTGGATGGATGGATGGATGTGTAGATGGATGGATGGATGGATGGATGAATGGATGAGTGGATGGATGGATGGATGGTAGCAGAAATATAAACAATAGATTGTGTAAATAATAAACTGAATATTGAATTGGTTTATTCAGTGACAAGAACAAATCTGTTTCTTTTATGCAGTGTGTGTGTGTGTGTGTGTGTGTGTGTGTGTGTGTGAGAGAGAGAGAGAGAGTGTGTGTGTGTGTGTGTGTGTGAGAGAGAGAGAGTGTGTGTGTGTGTGTGTGTGTGTGTGTGTGTGTGTGTGTGTGTGTGTGTGTGTGTGAGAGAGAGAGAGAGTGTGTGTGTGTGAGAGAGAGAGAGAGAGAACATATACACCTCCATTAATATTCCATACTGAAAAAGGAAAGACTGGACAACTGATCAAACATGTCAAACCCAAAACTGTACAAAATTAAAAAAATCAAAACATCATCACTGCAAACCTCTCACAATGTAGCCATTCATGTTAGCATCCCATGAGGCTGATAAGTGTCTGAAGGGCGTTAAGAAAAGATTTTCCCTGTTGCTAGGCTTTAATCAAAGCTGCTTCAGAAAACCAGCCACATAAAACAGAGAAGTGAATAGAATATACAGGCAGGAAAGTTACAATACTGTTTAACAATAGTCTGATTACTGACTGTGAAATATTATCAGCAATACACTGCTGCTGGTATACAGTGTTGTGTAAACTGTTACAGAACAGTTTGGTGCAAACGCTGTCAAAAATTTACCAGGGGATGAATAAAGGTATATCTTATCTTATCTTATCTTATCCTTCAGCTAAACTCAGATCCATATTTTTTAGACCTTCTATATCCAGCAGTGTGCTACACATACCTCATAAATCAGGAGAAATGGTGAGTCAGAAAGACCCTCCACAATAACGCACTTTTTCACCCTTTAAGCCTCTTAAACAATGGCGGCAAAAAATGGATTTTCCTGGGCTGGTTTCACAAAAAGTCAAAAACAGGGCACAAAATCAAAATATGGATGAGGTTCCTCTGATGTTTGACCTGCCTCATCACGCTGAAAACAACCGGGCATGAAAAACACACTTCACCTGTGTTCTGAAGGCAGCATGGGAGAAAAGCTTCACCAATGGTGATAAGCGATGATGACAAAAGATCTTTTGTCTTTCATTAAAGCCTGTGTAAAGTTCATTAGTTTCAGTGAACCTGGCTTATAGACAATCATTTATGTTCAAAATAAAAAATCCAAAAGGTGGTGTGACATATTTGGGTGGATTTAATATCCGGAATCATTAATTCTCCCTCTGTTAATCTTTTTTTCCAGAGTTTTAAAATAAATTCAGTTTGGCGTGAGGACCTCTGACTTAAAATGGCGGCCAGTGCAAGAGCATCACTTAAATGAGGCCCAGCCACATCAATTACGTTCCTTAACTTTACCATACCAGAGCCACAAAGTCTTAATGAAAGACCTGCAAACACATTTGATAAGTTGAAGCGAGATCCTTTAACCAAAGGCTCCTCAAGCAACCAAAACAATGACTGTTTTACAAACCCTGATAAACCTGAAAAGTCCCCACATTTTAAATAGTTCTTGATAAAAAGAAGGAAGTCCTTTGAAATTCAATTGTTTGTGATCCGTAAATACACAGTACTGTCAAGTCCAATCTCGATCTGCTGTAATATGTTCTGAGCCACTTTCCTCCAAACTAGATCTTCAGGCCCAGTTAACAGTCTCTGGATAAACTGCAAGCAAAAAGTTGCAGGTCTACTAAACAGATGCACCAGACCTTGACCTCCTTTTCCACAGGCTCTATTTTTGAAGCCGATCCCAAAAAAACCCACCAGCATTGCTTGTAATCTGGAAAGCAGACTGGAAGAGTGTCTACACATATCAATCTGTGCCACAATGTTAAGCAGCCAAATTGTTCATTATTAAAGATCCTCTAAAGAAAAGTTGTGGATGAATCCACTTCTATTAACCTACCCTCTATTTCAACCACCTCAAACCAGTTCTCTCCAATATTACTCCTTAATCAATTAACCCTTCAGGTAATAACTTTCTCCCATTTTCCAACAATTAAGGCATCACTTTACTCCAATTTATTTTAGCAGCAGAAACATTTCCAAACTCTTGAATGATTTTTACTTGAGTATTTATATCATTCTGCCCATTGACCATTATCATTACATCATCAGCATAAGCAGAGAATGAGGTAACAGTAGGCCTTCTATATTAGACCATCATTTGTTTAATAATGGTTCAATTGCTAAGGAGTAAAGTGTTCCAGAGAGTCACAACCTTGTCTGATGCCCCTGTTAACACTAAAGGCAGACAAACCACCATTGATTTTAGCATACTTTCAATGTCTTTATAGAACATAATAACTGGGCCAAAAGCAAGAACATCAAGGTGTGCTATTAAAACCCTAATGAAAAGAGCTATTTCTTCTTCAAAGAAGTGCCACATCAATAAACCTTCATTACCTCCAAGAAAAATGTTTTAGCACAGGTTCTAACTCAAGTGAAACTCATGCTTATATTTTAATAAATACCTTGCCTCACTGAAACTTTTATTCCCCTTCATGTGAATCCTATAAAAAGCATCCTTTGTACTGTTTCTAAACCATGAACTGAACAGGCTTTAGTGCTTGATCAAAAACTGGCAGACATTTTATCATTTTATCTTCACAGAACTGTAACATCCTGTTCCCCACAGTCTGATAAGAATATACTTGCCATTCTTTTTCAAATGAAAAAATGAACATTTTCTCTGTATGAGACACAGCACCTTTGCCAACAGGTCTGCAAGTACCATCCTTTGGACTTGAGAACATCAACACTATTTTATTCTCCAGTAGACTCCAAAATTGCTTGCACCTCTACAACTTTCCTTTCACACATTGTTAATTTATACTGACATAACTTTTCAACTTTGTTTGTTTAAACTCTTTATTTCAATTCCTTAAAAAAACCTCTTTAAACTTTGCATCACTCAACAAAGAGACATTAAAATGCCAATAGGAACTCTTTGAACCTTATATTTGATATAAACACTTTACAAATAACAATATCATGATCAGAAACCCCAGAAGGACTAATTACACAGCTCTTCACAATATTAAAATGATGTTTAAAACAGTAGAGTCGATCTAATCTAGCCAAAGAAATAAAATTCTCTCGAGTGTGCAACCATGTATATTGTTTATCATTGTTGTTTAAACGTCTCCATATATCACACAGTTTATGGGTTTCAATCAAAGTGCGCATGGCACGGCTGGAAGCTACATGGGGCTCAGCGTGATTCCGATCTAATACCCAAAATCTCAGTACAATTAAAATCACCACCTAAAAACACATTAATCTGAATCACAACTCAAAATCTAAAAATCCAAAAACGCAAAATCCAATAAGATCATTAAGAAATAAAAACTCTCTCATTAGCATTATTAGGAGCATATACATTAATAATCCCCACATTACATTTTTCAAACTGTGCACATACAAATATTAATATTTCTCTACCAGCAATTTCTTGCTTCACCTCAAAAGAGACAGGAGTGAAATGTGCAGCAAAAAGCACAGCTCTCCCTCCTCTAGAAGAGCTGATGTGAGAGCACACCACCACCCTTCCCATTCTTTCCTCCAATTCATTTCATTTCAATCCATGCTGCATCCTTTACTTTCCGTTGGCTCCATTTCGTCTCTTTTTGCTTTCGGAAGCGCGCTTTATTCCCTTTTCGAGGGTTCAAAAGCAGTGAGCGGAGGCCATTCCCATCAGAACTACGAACACACACTACAGTAACCACATGACGGCTCGGCGGCATACTTGCAAAGCCGAAGCTAACGCCAAGTCTCGCCCACGGGAGCACCATTCCTCTCCGTTTCATGTGTCCAATAGGTTTGCTCTCCTCAGTGAAGCACCCACTGAGAAACCTGAAAGAGCTCTGGTTTTAGGAGACTCTATTCTAAGGCACATGAAATTAGCTAGAATTTTTGGGGCCACCAGCAGCACAGGTTAAGTGTAGGAGAAGACAGACAGGCTAAACTGACCGCCTGCTAGCTGCACAAAGTCGTCACATAGGATCCACAATATTGAGACTGTGTCTGTCTCCCGAGCAAAACACAAATTTAGAAATTCTCAGAAAGTCTGTTTTAGTAACCGGATTAACATTAAATTAAATAGGACTAAACGCACAGCAGCACCTCTGATCTAAAGATAGGATTGTTGAATATTAGATCACTCACATATTGTATTCCTTCAATAGCTCTTTCTCCTGTTGGTTTAGAGCTTCAGCCAGTTTGTTGAGGAATTTTTGTGCATACCGTAGCGATCTGATCCCCAAGTGTGATGAAACAGTCTCTGCGTCCTCAAGGCCTCGGCCTGCTTTGCTGATAATGTCTTGTAGTTGAAAGGAACGTTTCGAAAGGAGAAGTTCTTTGAGTCCAGGGAGGTCATTCCCCAAGGATGATTGGTTCCTTTAGCAACCAATAGAGGGAGGACCCCCTGCTCACCCACTGGTGTTGAAAAAAGGTCCACACTTTGAAAAGACTCCGATAGAAAGAGGGTATTCCAGTAAAGTCCAAAGTTTTACAATCCATTAAGAACAAAGTGGCATCAAGTCCCAGTCCACCTCCTCTGTGTAGAATGGTTTGAGCTAATGGTTTCCATGTTGGATTTTGGGTGTTTATCAGGAACTTTTAAATAAACTGGAGGCGGGATGTTGCCCCTCTGCTGGCCAGGTTAATGAGTCCTTGACCTCCCTTGTCCATGTGTAAGAAAAGAACACTTTGCGGGGTCCAGTGCAGATTGTCCCAGAAGAAGTTGACGATCTCGCTCTGAATCTTCGAAAGAAGTCCGGCTGGAGGGTCCATGCAGGCGAGTTTATGCCACATGCATGATGCTGCCAGGTTGTTGGTTATATGTGTGCGTCCTCGATATGACATTTGAGGGAGAAGCCATTTCCACTTCTGTAAACGTCCTTTAATGTTCTCAAGTGTTGTCTTCCAATTTCTCTGAGTGAAGTCATCATTACCCAGAAACACTCCAAGGTATTTTAGGCCACCTCTTTTCCAGGTTAGATCTCCTGGTAGCATGGGATATCCTTTCTTCCATTCTCCCACCAACAATGCTTCATTCTATTTCCAGTTGACTTTTGAAGAAGAGATATATTTGAAATCCTTAACAACACATACTAGTCTTCTAACATCATCAAAATCAGAAATGAAAATGACTACGTCATCAGCATATGCAGAAAGATGAAAAGAGTTTTCACATTGCGATAGTTTGAGACCAGTGAGCTCCTTCCTTATTTTGTGCAACAGCGGCTCGATGGCCAGAGAGTACAGCATTCCTGACATTGCACATCCTTGTTTAACCCTCTCTGAACTTTAAAAGGAGTACTCAAACCACCATTGATCTTTAGTATACTCTTAATGTTACTGTACATCGCCTGGATAATACTCACCAAACCCTGACTAAAACCAAAAGCTTCTAAAGTACGCCGGAGGTATTGGTGTTCGACACGGTCAAAAGTGAATTAAACACTTTTGACCATTTTTCTTTTCCAGATTAAAAAAGAACTGGGATGTTGCATCCATTTTTGAGATGCTTTGAAAGCGCGAGCGAATCAGCACCCCTTGTGCTTTGATTCCCAACAAATCAGTGAGACCTGCTTTTTTAGATTTTAGCATATGAAGCTGATCTTTACTTCCGGTAGATGATGTGTTTATTAAGAGTGCTATTTCGTTTTCTAGTTTTTCCATTGCGTTGGCCATTTCCTTAGTAACATTGGGAGTAAACTTTTTACACAATTGTTGGATATAAACTTTACCACAATCCCACCATTGTTGTAAGGAGCAATAAAAATGTTTTTGTTCTTTAAAATTGTTCCAAAACATTTGATTTCACAGAATCAACAGAAACATGACAAATAACAAAGCTATGATCAGAAAACCAGACTGGGACGATTTTACAGTCTTTAAAAGATTTGCATGAAAACTGAATACATAGAATATATCGAGTCTTGCCATAGATAAAACATTATCCCTGCTGTGGGTCCATGTATACTGCCTGGTCTT
>NC_060906.1:3552619-3555119 GCF_014805685.1 Silurus meridionalis | reverse complement strand
AAATGTTATCAAATATCGACCTGCTAGGCACACAGTACGTCTGGTCATGGATGAATGATCTGCTCCATCACCTTCGACAGTCTCGCTGCTAATGCTTTCGACAGCAGCTTGCATTCAGTGCACAGTAGCGACACCGGGCGCCAGTTCTTCAGCTGGGTCAGGTCTCCCTTTTTTGGCAGCAGGGTCCAAACGGCCCTCCTGCAGCTTGACGGGAGCTGACCACCTGTCACACTCTCCCTCAGAACCTCCAGCACATCCTGCTCTATTACTTCCCAGAATGCCTTGAAGAACTAATGGAGACCATCTATTCCTGGCGCCCGCCCATTCTTCATGCCTTGGAGAGCCTCCTGAAGCTCAGAGAGTAACAGCTCTCAGTCCAACTCTCTAGGCACTGACTCTGTGAGCTTAGGTAGATCTTTAAGGAAGCTCTCTTCCACCTCCTGTGCCCCTGACCTTTTACTGCTATACAGCATAGAATAGAAGCTGACTGTCTGCTGGCGAATTTCAGAAGGCTCTGATACGAGATCCCCTGATTCCATCCGCACAGCATGCATGAACCTTTTCTGTCCATTCTTTTGCTCTAAACTGAAGAACTTAGAAGGAGCATCCATCTCAGTGACGCTTTTAAAGCGTGACCGGACCAGCGCCCCCTGCACTGCAGTACCCAACAGGTCATTCATTTTGGCTTTTTTGTTTTTGAGGGCTTCAATATGCCCTCGATTTCCTGTGGCCTCCAAACGTTGGAGTTCCACCGTCTCTCTCTCCAGAGCTTTCAGAGATCTGGCAATGTCTCTCATGACATTCAGAGTGTACTGTTGACAGAAAATCTCAATTTGTGCTTGATTACATCCCACCATTGCTGTAGGGAGTCAAAAGCTGCCTTTTCACATTTAAAACAATTCCATAAAAAAATAAAAGACTCTCTAAAATCTTCTAAAAGTGCAGTGTTAAAATGCCAGTAGGCACTCCTAGGTTTAACATTCTTTTTAGTGATGATGCACTGAACCCTACAATGATCTGAGATGCCTACTGGAAAAATAAAACACTTCGTTAAATAAGTCAGTTGATGCTTAAAACCATAAAATCGATCTAATCTCGCCAGGTAGAGCGAGTTATCTATGGAGTGAGCCCACGTGTACTGTCTCTGTTTTTTATTGAAAATTCTCAATATGTCACAGAGATCGTGGGTCTTCACCAACTCACACAGGCATATGAGGTTCTGCATGATTCCTGTCTATATTTTCTGCTGTACAGTTAAAATCCCCTCCCAAAACTAAAAACTCTGCAGTGCTGCAGTTTAAAATAACATTAAGTTTGTCTAAAAACGTCATTCTCTCCACTGCACTGGTGGGAGCGTACACAAAGATAAAAACAAAAACCTCATTCTCATAAAAAGCATTTACTTTTAAAAGCCTCCCGTTTAAAATTTCTTCTACATTGTAAGAAACAGGAATAAAATTGCGAGTAAAAAGCAGAGCAACACCACCAGTAAGCGACGTGTTGTGGCTTAAAATCGCCAACCCGTCCCACTCCTTCACCCAATCAGCAGCATTACTGCTGTCGCTGTGGGTCTCCTGCAACATGACCACATCAACACTCCTCTGTCTAATAAGCTTATATAGCTTCGCTCTCTTTGCGTCTTCCCTTGCTCCATTTATGTTAAAACTCGCAATCTGGATTCCTTCCATAAAAAATTAATATAGATAAGAACAACCAAAAGGTAATAAAACACTTCAAAGTAAAAAAAAAACACTGCACACTTTATCAATCTTAGTCAGAGTTCTCTCTATTGACCTTTGTTATCAGCTTCTTTAGACGGAATATCTCTTGCTCAGTGAAGGAACCCTTCCTTCTAAAATGTTTAACGTCATAAATAAATTGTTTACGGTTTGGGAAGAACTCCTCAACTGATATATTCTTTTGCCACTTTGTGGTTCTTAAAAACTCCTTTATATCTTCAGCAGTATACAGAACATCCAGTGCTTCCTCCTGAGAATCCTGACTAAACACGGAATCAGACATGCCATTAACAGTGTCTGATTCAGCTTCATCTGCCTTTACCTCTTTTTTAGCCTGTTTTTTTCCCTGTCCTCTACCTCATTTCTTCCTCTTTGCCGGAACTTTGAAAAGAGGCTCTTCCATCTCCACGTCTCCCCTGTCCCCTTGCACCAGTGTAGTGACTGGTGCCTCCTGGCGTCAGCTCTGCACCCCTGTGCCTGCCTCTGCCAGCGCAGGCAGCTCAAGCACTGCTCCAGAGTCCACTGTGACTTTCCCAGTTTCTCTCGGTTCCTCCTGCTCCGGTTCTGCCAAGCAGGGCTTCTCCCGGTCTGGTTCTGCAAAGCAGGGCTTTTCCGGGTCTGGTGCAGCCCAGCAGGGCTTCTCTGGGACTGGTTCAGACGTGCAGGTCTTAGCCGGGCCCGGTTCAGCCGAGCATGGCTTCTTTGGGGTGGGTACGTCACTAGTGGGGCTCTGGTCTACAGTCTGAGATTGGGGCTCACAC